>NC_056574.1:12023000-12111938 GCF_018340385.1 Cyprinus carpio | reverse complement strand
AATTTTCTGTTATCCATACAGTGTTGTAAAATCGTGAAAAACTATGCCATATTTCCTCAGAAATGATATGTTCTCCCCCCTGTATGAAAAAATGTTTGTAAGCTGCAAATTAAAATACAAGACAATTAATGTTTCCCTTTTTGACTGTTATTTCAAAAAATCACCACTGCAAAACCGTCAAGTTATCCAAAATCCATTCCAATTTAAGTTCCACAGTGTTTTGGCATCATGTAGAAAATGTTTGGTGTGTATAGTGTAATTCTCCTCTGCGGAGTATGCATTAATTCACAGCCATATTTTTCCAAAAATCCACATTTAAACCAAAATAGCCGACTTCCTGTTGGTCGTAGCTGATGACTGTAAATTAGAAAGTTGTCCGTCTTGATAAGAACAATATATGTACCGAGTTTGGTGTCTGTAGCTAAAACTAACCACCAACTTTTGACAAAAGGTGGCGCTATAGAGTGCCTCCTCCACGCCCTTTCATGTGCTTTTGCCATTGTCTAGCTATCATTAATACTGATATGTGTTTTGAGTTTCATGTAATTCTGAGCATTTTATCTGCCTCAAAATCACTAGAACAGAATATTCAAGATTGACACGTTGCCACGGCAACACTATATTAGATATCAATATCCCCACAACAGATTTACATCGGCCGTGTTTTGTCATTATTCTGATGAAGTTTGAAGCAAATCGAGTGAAAATAAGATGCTGAATTCAAAGCATTTTGAAAATGACACACTTTCTGCTGCCAGTTGGTGGCGCTATAACTTTGACTCCTAATAGTCACATCTATGCGATTGGCATCATACAACGAACAATCCGATGAAGTTTGATCTAAATCAGAGAATGTATGTGGATGTTATTAGACATTTCCTGTTTCTCATTTTTTTTTTTCATCCCTTCAACGCCTCGCCACAGACAAACCGTTCGAGATATCACAAATCCCCTGGCAATTTTTCATCCCCAATGTCTTGAGATCATGTTCACCGAGTTTCGTGGAGAACGGGTGGAAAAACTCAGAGGAGTATTTCAAATTCCACAGCATGCTTTTTTGAAACAGCCCTGAATAGCTGACTTCCTGTTGGGCGGAGCCTATGTCCATAGAGCGCGAAAAGTTGTTCGCTGCTCAATAAGATCTATAAGTGTACAGAGTTTTAGATAAATACATGCAAGTATGTGTGAGCTATGGTTCAAGATTTCTGACTGTGTTCCAGGGGGCGCCGTAGAACCCCTGTGCCACGCCCGGGTCCCAGCCTCTGTGGCGTCCTGATGGCCGCAGGTTCCAATGTGTGTGCCAATTTCAAGAGTTTTTGAGTATGGTAAGGCCTCCAAAAATCCCTGGAAGGTTTAAAAAAAAAAAAAATAATCAAGCATAATAATAGATAATAATAAAGCCGCAAGCAGCGATGAATGGGCCCTCGCACCCAGGCTCACCACCACCGGGTGGCTTTTGTAAAACAGTGAACAGCGAGAAATATGCTTTTAATGTGGTAAATATAAGAGGATTATTCCAAAGTCATTTATATGTGCCAATCTTCCTGCTGGCAGCTGGTGGCGCTATGACTATAGCTGGATTTTGGCATGTAGATTTCTTCAGTCCTGCACTTTTATCAAGCATATGAAATTTAGTGCAGATTGAACATGGAATGTTTGAGTTAGTATAAAGCATGTTGTGTCCTATTGCCAACAGGTGGCGCTATGATTATAACTGAACATTGGCCTTTAGATATCTTCAGGCCATGACCTCTTATCAAATATTTGAAGTTTGGTGCAGATTATATGACATTGCATGTTTAAGTTAGTATAAAACAAGCCATTTTCTGTTGTCAGCAGGTGGCGCTATGATTACAGTGGAATAATGACCTTCAGATGTGTTCAGGCCAAGACTCTTTTCGAACATTGTGAAGTTTGGGGAAGATCGGACATCTTATGCCTGAGTTACAACAACTTCTATTCCCATGGCGAGACATCGAACTTTGTCACGGCGCCATGGCCACCACCCTTTAATGAAACCTCAAGATGTTCACAATTTAACATCGCAAAGGCCTTTAGATTAGACTGACCAAAAAAAATTATAAAATGTCAAAAAATTTCTAGGAGTAGTTTGTTACAGCGTAAAAACATGTCACTTCCTGTTGCCAGCAGGTGGCGCTATAGCGATATCTGAATATTGGCATGTAGATATGTTCAGGTCAGGAGTCTTCTCAAACATGTGAAGTTTGGGGCAGATTGGACATTGTATGTCTGAGTTATAGCAACTTCCTTTCTCATGGTGAAACATCGAAATTTGTAAGGCTGCCACAGACACGCCCTTAAACAAAACCTCAAGATCTTCGCAATTTAACATCGCAAAGGCCTTTAGATTACACTGACAAAGTTTGGTGTTGATCTGAATAAATCTCTATGAGGAGTTCGTTAAAGTACAACCCTGAAAACGGCAAAAAAGACACAAATTTTGCAGAGAAAATTCAAAATAACTGACTTCCTGTTTTGATTCGAATTTTCATACCAAGAGACTTTTTTGTAGGTATTGGTGTGTTACATGTGTGTACCGATTTTTTTGTACATGTACGTGAAACGTAGCTCGAGGCGCACTCCGTTGAAAATGTATAGGTGGCGCTATCGAGGCATTTTGCCACACCCAATGGAATATTGGCCTTCAGATGTGTTCAGGCCAGGACTCTTATCAAACATGTGAAGTTTGGGCAAGATCGGACATTTTATGCCTGAGTTATAATAACTTTTATTCCCATGGCGAGACATCGAACTTTGTGACGGCGCCATGGACACGCCCTTTAACGAAAACTCAAGATCTTCACAATTTAACATCGCACAGGCCTTTAGAATAGAGTGACTGAAAAAAAAAATGATGTCATAAAATTTCTCAGGGTAGTTTGTTACAGCGTAAAATATGTCACTTCCTGTTGCCAGTAGGTGGCGCACATGACTATAACTGAATACGGGCATATCAATCTGTTCAGGTCAGGAGTCTTATCAATCATGTGAAGTTTGTGGCAGATTGGACAATGTATGTCTGAGTTATAGCAACTTCATTTTTTATGGCGAATCATCGAAATTCGTCAGGCCGCCACGGACACGCCCTTCAACGAAAACTCAAGATCTTCGCAATTTAACATCGCAAAGGCCTTAGATTAGGCATACCAAATTTGGTGTTGATCTGAATAAATCTCTAGGAGGAGTTCGTTAAAATACAAGGAATGCAAATGACAAAAATGATGCAAAATTTGCTCATAAAATTAAAAATAACCGACTTCCTGTTGGGTTTCGGATATTGCTCCAAGAGTCTTTTTTTGTAGGTACTGATGCTTTACATATGTGTGTGCCAATTTTCGTGCATGTACGTGAAACACACGCTCGAGGGCTGTTGATTTTTTTTTACGATAGGTGGCGCTGTCGAGCCATTTTGCCCACACCCTCTTCTGAAACCCTATATCAGACGTAAATTTTCACCAGGTCTGACGCGTGTGTGCAAAGTTTCAGGACTTTTCGAGCATGTTTAGGCCCTCAAAAATGCGATTAATTTTGGAGAAGAAGAAGAAGAAGAAGAAGAATAATAATTAAAGCTGCAAGCAGCGATGAACGGGCCCTCGCACCCGGGCTCACCACCACCGGGTGGCTTTTGTAAAACAGCGAACGGTGAGAAATATGTGTTTAATAATGTGGTAAATATAAGAGGAATATGTCAAAGTCATTTATATGTGCCAATCTTCCTGCTGCCAGCTGGTGGCGCTATGACTATAACTGGATTTTGTCATGTAGATTTCTTCAGTCCAGCACTTTTATCAAGCATATGAAATTAAGTGGAGATTGAACATGCAATGTTTGGGTTAGTATAAAGCATGTTGTGTCCTATTGCCAACAGGTGGCGCTATGATTAAAACTGAACATTGGCCTTTAGATAATCTTCAGGCCATGACTCTTTCCAAATATATTTGAAGTTTGGTGCAGATTGGACATTGCATGTTTAAGTTAGTGTAAAACAAGCCATTTTCTGTTGTCAGCAGGTGGCGCTATGATTATAGTGGAATAATGACCTTCAGATGTGTTCAGGCCAAGACACTTTTTTCGAACATGTGAAGTTTGGGGAAGATCGGACATCTTATGCCTGAGTTACAACAACTTCTATTCCCATGGCGAGACATCGAACTTTGTCACGGCGCCATGGCCACACCCTTTAATGAAACCTCAAGATGTTCACAATTTAACATCGCAAAGGCCTTTAGATTAGACTGGCCAAAAAAAATTATAAAGTCATAAAATATCTAGGAGTAGTTTGGTTACGGCGTAAAACATGTCACTTCCTGTTGCCAGCAGGTGGCGCTATAGCGATATCTTAATATTGGCATGTAGATATATTCAGGTCAGGAGTCTTCTCAAACATGTGAAGTTTGGGGCAGATTGGACATTGTATGTCTGAGTTATAGCAACTTCCTTTCTCATGGCGAAACATCGAAATTTGTAAGGTCGCCACAGACACGCCCTTAAACGAAACCTCAAGATCTTCGCAATTTAACATCGCAAAGGCCTTTAGATTACACAGACAAAGTTTGGTGTTGATCTGAATAAATCTCTAGGAGGAGTTCGTTAAAGTACAACCCCCGGAAAATGGCAAAAACGACACAAATTTTGCAGAGAAAATACAAAATAACTGACTTCCTGTTGGGATTCGAATTTCGTACCCAGAGACTTTTTTGTAGGTACTGGTGTGCTACATGTGTGTACCAATTTTTTTGTACATGTACGTGAAACGTAGCTCGAGGCGCACTCCGCTGAAATTGTATAGGTGGCGCTATCGAGGCATTTTGCCACACCCGATGGAATATTTGCCTTCAGATGTGTTCAGGCCAGGACTCTTATCGAACATGTGAAGTTTAGGGAAAGATCCGACATTTTATGCCTGAGTTACAATAACCTTTATTCCCATGGCGAGACATCGAACTTTGTGACGGCGCCATGGACACGCCCTTTAACGAAAACTCAAGATCTTCACAATTTAACATTGCACAGGCCTTTAGAATAGAGTGACTGAAAAAAAAAAATTTATGTCATAAAATTTCTCGGGGTAGTTTGTTACAGTGTAAAATATGTCACTTCCTGTTGCCAGTAGGTGGCGCTATGACTATAACTGAATATGGGCACATCAATCTGTTCAGGTCAGGAGTCTTATCAAACATGTGAAGTTTGTGGCAGATTGGACATTGTATGTCTGAGTTATAGCAACTTCATTTTTTCATGGCGAATCATCGAAATTCGTCAGGCCGCCACGGACACGCCCTTCAACGAAAACTCAAGATCTTCGCAATTTAACATCGCAAAGGCCTTTAGATTAGGCATACCAAATTTGGGTGTTGATCTGAAAAAATCTCTAGGAGGAGTTCGTTAAAGTACAAGGCATGCAAAATGACAAAAACTATGCAAAATTTGCTCATAAAATTAAAAATAACTGACTTCCTGTTGGGTTTCGGATATTGCTACAAGAGTCTTTTTTGTAGGTATTGGTGCTTTACATATGTGTGCCAATTTTTGTACATGTACGTGAAACACAGCTCGAGGCGGCTGTTGATTTTTTTTATGATAGGTGGCGCTATCGAGCCATTTTTGCCACACCCTCTTCTGAAACCTATATCAGACGTAAATTTTCACCAGGTCTGACGCGTGCTAAAGTTTCAGGACTTTTCGTGAATGTTTAGGCCCTCAAAATTGCGGATTCATTTTGGATGAAGAAGAAGAAGAAGAAGAAGAAGATTCCCAAGAAGAAGAAGATCGAGAGAAGAAGAAGAAGAAGCATGAATACGCCAAAGCGAAATACAAGAGGGTCCTTCACACCATCGGTGCTCGGCACAGCCCTAATTAAAGAGTGACCCAGCGATGAACGGGCCCCGCACCCTAAAAATCACCATACCGGGTGGTTTGTAAAACAGCGTACGGCGAGAAAATATGTCACTTTTATGTGGTAAATATAAGAGGCGCTATGTCAAAGTCATTTAATATGGGCATAATCAATTCTGTGCAGGTCAGGAGGCGCTATGAAATAACTGAATATGGGGCAGATATCAATCTGTTCATGTCAGGAGTTATATCAAACATCATTTTTGTGGCGAGATTGGACATTGTAGGTCCACAGTTACACGCCCTTCAACGAAAACTCAAGATCTTCGCAATTTAACATCGCAAAGGCCTTTAGATTAGGCATACCAAATTTGGTGGTTGATCTGAATAAATCTCTAGGAGGAGTTCGTTAAAATACAAGGCATGCAAATGACAAAAATGATGCAAAATTTGCTCATAAAATTAAAA
This sequence comes from Cyprinus carpio, assembly GCF_018340385.1. Classification (NCBI taxonomy): domain Eukaryota; kingdom Metazoa; phylum Chordata; class Actinopteri; order Cypriniformes; family Cyprinidae; genus Cyprinus; species Cyprinus carpio. The sequence goes on along the minus strand of NC_056574.1, from coordinate 12,105,614 downwards.
ATAACCGACTTCCTGTTGGGTTTCGGATATTGCTCCAAGAGTCTTTTTTTGTAGTACTGATGCTTTACATATGTGTGCCAATTTTCGTGCATGTACGTGAAACACAGCTCGAGGGCTGTTGATTTTTTTACGATAGGTGGCGCTGTCGAGCCATTTTGCCACACCCTCTTCTGAAACCTATATCAGACGTAAATTTTCACCAGGTCTGACGCGTGTGCAAAGTTTCAGGACTTTTCGAGCAAGTTTAGGCCCTCAAAAATGCGATTCATTTTGGAGAAGAAGAAGAAGAAGAATAATAATAATAATAAACAAAGCAGATACAATAGGGTCCTCACACCATCGGTGCTCGGGCGCTAATAATAATAAACAAAGCAGATACAATAGGGTCCTCACACCATCGGTGCTCGGGCCCTAATAAGAATAATCCTTAGAAAAACAATAGGGCTCTTCGCCCCTTCTCGGCTTGGTCCCTAAATAAAGCTGCAAGCAGCAATGGCGGGCTCAAGCCATCAGTGCAAACGCCACCCCGGTGGCATCAGGTAAACTGTGCCCAGCGGGCACATGCATTTACAGTAACCCTCTGGCACTCAGGTTTTAAGGGATACGGCAATTAACGGGTTAATCCGAAGCATCAAGACTTTGAAATCACATACACAGAACAATATTCATTAAGAAAGTGAAATTAAATGATTAATAAACTATTTATTCGAACCCTCGCTATTTTCTATTCTAATAAAAGTTTTGGCTGTGGAACATCTGTAATAGAGTTGGCTAGCTGGATGCAAATAAAGTCATGCCTTTTATTTTTTCCCCTGTTTGCTATTTCACATTCCAGTCACTGAAGCGTTGTGGGCAAAGACACAGAAGGCAACTGAAACAATGTGGTTTAAGTCAAGGTGATTATTAGGGGTCCAAGCACATTGGTTTGTGTAGATGATGCAGTTACACAATGAACGTGACTCTTTTTCAAGTAAATTATGAGTCCTTATGTGAGTACTATTATATGCACAACATGAAAATAGAAAACTAATATAGTGTCCCTTCTACACTTTTTCAGTAATGTGTGATAACTTGAGAAATATGTTGTCAATACAATTAAACTAAAAAAAAATTAATGGTATTTAGGAGCTGATAGCTTTTGCATAATTACAATAATGGGCTTTATTAAAGTTTATGAAAAAAGAATGAATGTTTATGCATTTTTTATTAATGCACATAAATGAAACATTTTCAAGTCTTTGAACAGATCTTGAAGTATTTGCTATCCTGTGGCGCCATCGTGTGGACAACATTAGCATTGTGCCCTTCATTTTTGAACAACATGATGAAAGGGGCCAATATTTTTTGAATGATTATAAATATTTAATGATTAGTTTACTGATAATAAACCCATATTAAAATCTAATTTACTGATTCTGTATCTTATCTCATGCTTAATCATGAGTTTAATTTTCAATTTACATTTTTAAGCAGTGTTGAATGATTACTATGAGTTTCTAAAATTTTTTTGTTTTGTTTGTTTTATTTATTTATTTTTTTATTTATTTTTTAGGATTTACATTTAAAAAAAATTAGCCTACTTCAAACATTTTATGCAGCTTGAACAAAACCTGTTAATATTTATTATAGACCACTGTAACTGTCTATAATAATAATTTGGCAAATTTGATAAAAATAAAAGTGTGTACACCAGTTAAATTGGACGATAAAGAAATTGCTAACAATAGTTTATAGTGCATGTTTTAAGTTTATAGGTGTTTGGATGCAGAAATGGACAAATCAAATGTAAAATAACGTCATCGTTAGAGCAAAATAATAATAATAATAATAATAATAATAATAATAATAATAATAATAAATACATGAATACATACACACATACAAAAAAAAAAAAAAAAAAAAGCACCCAAGACGAATGATTTTCTGTTTTTTATATATTAAAATTGAAGACAGAAAGCAGCTGGTAAATGCAGTCACTTTAATATTCAAATCCAGTATCATGATCCACTTCAGATTTATTTCTCAACAGTTTATATTCACGTGGCTGTTTTCGTTTATATTCGCCAAGCTATTATGTATTTTGAAATAATCTTGTACTTGATTTGTTCGTTCTTGCGACGAAAAGCCAGAATCAGCGTCCTCTGAAGCTCGAGAGATCGATGTTATTCTGCCCTTAGACAGTCTCGCGCTGTCAAATAGTATTTCTTTTCACAATTAAACAGCTCAAAAACACCTGAATTCAGCTCTTGTTGTGTTCTAATGGGTGGATTGTGTGCATTCGCGGTAATATTTTGTTTTAAAAAGCTCTTAAAACTATAAAAATGCTTTTATTGTGAGCTCGTGAGACTGCACGCGCTGATGCAGCGGTGATTTCTCTCTGGTCCTTCTCACTGATCTCTGGCCAGACATCAATTATTAATGAGATCTGAGCCGGTAATAATAACATATGTTGGTTCAGCTTGTCAGTGTGAATGAAACGTGTATTTATTTGTCCGTTCTCGCCGAAAAACCATCACCGTGTTCTGGAGCGCAGAGCAATCGATGTGATGTTCAGCCCTTAGACAAAGAAAATCTCACAAGCACTCATAAACACTCATTTTCATCTCTAAAATATGTTCTTCTAATTGTTTTGTTTTAATTCGCCGCAGTGTTTTAATGTAAAAGGCTGTAGTTTCTGTATGTAGACTTTTTTCCCTTCAAGTGTTCAGAAGCCTCGCGCTGTCAGACAGGCTGCAGCAAATATTTCATTTTAACACTCACAAACATCTGAATTTAGCTCTTGGTGTGTTCTAATTGGCGGATTGTGTGCAATCGCCGTAATATTTTATTTTTAAAAGGTCTTAAACAAGAATAAAACTCGTTTGTTGTGAGCTCGTTGAGACAGCACGCGCTGTTCGGAGCCGAGATTTATCTCTCGTCTATCTCACTGTTCTCTGGCCATACACCAATTATTAATGAGCCCTGACCCGCTAATAATAAGATATGTTGGTTTAGCTTGTCAGTGTGAATCAAATGTATTTATTTATTTGTATTTTTAACCGAATTAAAAGTGAAACTAAGCGAGACTCCTCCCTCTCAGTCCCGGGAATTGCTCCTGTAGAGGCGCAATTTCTCTCAGACAATGAAAGTCTCAGCACACATACACTCCTCACACAGAGCCAAAAATCCATATTCAAATCAAAATAGCCGACTTCCTGTTGGTCGTAGCTAATGACTGTAAATTAGAAAGTTGTCCGTCTTAATAAGAACAATATATGTACCGAGTTTGGTGTCTGTAGCTAAAACTAAGCCCCCCACTTTTGACAAAAGGTGGCGCTATAGAGTGCCTCCTCCACGCCCTTTTATGACCTTTTGCCAATGTCTAGCTATCATTAATACTGATATGTGTTCTGAGTTTCATGAAATTCTAAGCATGTTATCTGCCTCAAAATCAGAATATATTATACAGAAAAATATTCCAGTTTGATATGTTGCCATGTCAACACTATATTAGATATCAATATCCCCTCAACAGTTTTACATGGGCCGTGTTTTGTCATTATTCTGATGAAGTTTGAAGCAAATTGAGTAAAAATAAGATGCTGAATTCAAAGCATTTTGAAAATGACACACTTCCTGCTGCCAGTTGGTGGCGCTATAAAACTTTGACTCCTAATAGTCACATATATGCGATCGGCATCATACAACGAACAAATTGATGAAGTTTAATTAAAATCAGGAAATGTATGTGGATGTTATTAGACACTTCCTGTTTCTCATTTCTCGCCATAATTTCAAAGCCTCGCCACGAGCAAACCGTTCAAGATATCAAAAATCCCCTGGCAATTTTGCATCCCCAATGTCTTGAGATCATATTGACCAAGTTTGGTGGCAATCGGGTAAAAAACCTATGACAAGTATATCAAATTCCAGAGCATGCGCTTTTTACATAGCTCTAAATAGCTGACTTCCTGTTGGGCGGAGCCTATGACATGCAATACGAAAGTTGTTCGGCACAATGCAATCTATATGTGTACTGAGTTTCATATGAATACGTGCAAGTATGTTTGAACTATACATCAACATTTCTGACTGTGTTCCAGGGGGCGCCGTAGAGCCCCTGTGCCACGCCCAGGTCTCAGCCTCTGCAGCCTCCTAATGGCCACAGATTCTAAGGTGTGTGCAAATTTTCAAGAGTTTTTGAGTATGTTAAGGGCCCCAAAAGCCCCCACAACTTTGACGAAAAATAAGAATACTAAACCCTAAATAGCCAACTTCCTGTTGGGCGGAGCCTATGACATGCAGTACGAAAGTTGTTTGGCTTGATGAGATCTATATGTGCACCGAGTTTCATACGTCTACGTGCAAGTATGTATGATATATGGCCCTCCATATTCCAGGGGGCGCTGTAGAGCCCCTGTGCCACGCCCGTGTATCAGTCTCTGCCCGGACCTAATGGCCACAGATTCCAAGGTCTGTGCCAATTTTCAAGAGTTTTCGAGTATGTTAAGGGCCCCAAAAGCCCCCGAGATGTTGGAAAAAAAAAAAAAAAAAAAAAAAAAAAAAAAATAATAATAATAAAAAAAAGAATCGCCTTCGCCTCTTCGCCTTTCTCGCCCCTCCAGGCTTGAGCCCTAATAAATAATAATAACAAATAATCCTAAGGAAAACAATAGGGCTCTCGCCGTCCAGGCTTGAGCCCTAATTAAAGCTGCAAGCAGCGGTGGCCATAGGAGAACAGCGAACGTTGGGCTATATGCTTATAAAAAGGTAAATATTTGTTCCACATTTCCTGCTGCCAACTGGTGGCGCTATGATTATAACTGAATATCGGCATGTAAATGTCTTCAGGCCAGGACTCTTACCAAACATGCAAAGTTTCGGGCAGATCAGACATTGCATGTTTAAGTTAGTGTAAAAGAAGTAATTTACCACCGCCAGAAGGTGGAGCTAAGACTATAAACAAATATTGGCCTAAAGATGAGTTCAGGCCAGGACGCCATATCAAACGCAAGAACTTTGGGCTGACTGGATATTGCATGTTTAAGTTAGTTTAAAAAACAAGTAATTTCCTGTCACCAGCAGGTGGCGGTATGATTATAACTGAAATATTGGCCTTAAGATCTGTTGAGACTAGGAATCTTATCAAACATGTAAAGTTTAGGACAGATCAGACATTTCATGTTTAATTTAGTTTAAAAATAAGTCATTTCCTGTTGCCAGCAGGTGGCGCTATAATTATAATTGAATATTTGGCCTTTAGATGTGTTCAGGCCAGGACTCTTATAAAACATGTGAAATTTGGGGCAGATTGGGCATTGTATGAAAGAGTTACAACAACTTCCTGTTTCATAGTATTAATAGCATCCTTTATCACATAGTAAGTGTTGCTAGCATGTTTGAGAATATTTATAGCATGATTTGCACACAATGGCATATTTTACGGTGTTGCTAATAGTGCATAAAAGTATCAATTCCTGTTGTCAGTAGGTGGCACTATAACTAATAACCAAATATGAGCATGTAGATATCTTCAGGCCAGGACAGGCAGATTGGACATTGTATTCACAAGTTACAGTAATGTTCTACTTCATTGCATTAATAGCATGCTTTAACACTGAGCTAAGTGTTGCTAGCATGTTTATGCATGCTTCTAGAATTTTGCCAGCCTATTTACCACGTTGATGCTTTTTATTATTTTGCAAGGAGTCCATAACAGTGTTAAACATGCCACTTCCTGTTGCCATCAGGTGGCGCTATGACTATAATCAAATACAGGCATGTTGATGTGGTTCGGGACTGGACTTCCTCTTTCACTACATTAGTAGCATGCTTTAGCCCTGAGTTACAGTAACTTCCTCTTTCACTACATTAGTAGCATGCTTTAGCACTTAGCTAAATGCTACTAGCATGTTTTAGTATGTTTTTGTGTTCCAGGACAGGACTCTTGTCAAATATTTGAAGTTTGGGGTGTTAAACATGACAGATTGATCATTGCTTGCCTGAGTTACAGCAATTTGTCAAACGTTTTTACGGGCATTAGTAGCATGCTTTAGCACTTAGTAGCTAAGTTTAGCTACTAGCATGTATAAGTATGTTTCTAGCATGTTGACAGCCTATTTAACACTTGTTGACACTTTTTAATATGTTCCTATGAGTCCATTACAGTGTTAACCATGTCACTTCCTGTTACAAGCAGGTGGCGCTATGTCCATAACTGAATTTGGGAATGGGTGTTTGTTCAGGGCATAACACCTATCAAACGTATGAAGCTTGGGGCAGATCGGACATTGCTTGCCTGAGTTACAACAACTTCCTGTTTCATAGTATTAATAGCATGCTTTAGCACTTAGTTAATGTTGTTAGCATGTTAGGGAATATTTCTAGCATGTTTAGCACTCAATGGCATATTTTTTGTTTGCTAATAGTGCATATCAGTGAAAAACATGTCACTTCCTGTTGCCAGTAGGTGGCGCTATAGCTATAACCAAATATGAACATGTAGATGTCTTCAGACCAGGACTCTAATCAAAACTTGTGAAGTTTGAGGCAGATTGGACATTGTATGCTTGAGTTACAGTAATGTTCTATTTCACTGCATTAATAGCATGCCTTAAACACTGAGCTAAGTGTTGCTAGCATGTTTTAGCATGCTTCTAGAATTTTGCCAGCCTATTTAACACACGTTGATGCTTTTTATTATTTTGCAAGGAGTCCATAACAGTGTTAAACAAGTCACTTCCTGTTGCCAATAGGTGGCGCCATGACTATAACCAAATACGAGCATGCCTGAGTGTTCAGGACAGGAATCTTGTCAAACGTTTGAAGTTTGGGGCAGATCGGACATTGCTGGCCTGAGTTAAGCAACTTCCTTTTTCACTGCATTAGTAGCATGCTTTTAGCACTTAGCTAAGTGTTGCTAGCATGTTTTAGTATGTTTCTAGCATGTTTCCAGCCTAGTTAACACTTGTTGACACTTTTTAATATGTTCCTAGGAGTCCATTACAGTTTTAACCATGTCACTTCCTGTTGCCACTAGGTGGCGCTATGACTACAACTGAATTTGGTCATGAGTGTTTGTTCAGGACAGAACACCTATCACACATGTGAAGTTTGGGGCAGATCGGACATTGCTTGCCTGAGTTACAGCAACTTCCTGTTTCACGGCGAAACATCAAACTATGTCAGGCCGCCAGGGACAAACCTGTCAGGCACACACCCCTTGACGAAAACTCAAAACCTTCGCAATTTAACATCACAAAGGTCTTATGAAGACCCTCACCAAATTTGAAGACAATCCGATTAAAACTGTAGGAGGTACGAGGCACTGTCAAAGTACGAGGCATGGAAATGGCAAAAACTGCACAAAAATCCTACAGGAAATTCAAAATAACTTACTTCCTGTTGGGTTTTGGATTTTTGTACCAAGAGACTTTTTTGTAGATAATGGTGTGCCACACGTGTGTGTACCAATTTTCATGCATTTACGTGAAACGTAGCTCGAGGCGCACTCCGTTGAAATTTAATAGGTGGCGCTATCGAGCCATTTTGCCACACCCACTTCTGAAACCTATATCAGATGTAAATTTTCGCCAGTTCTGATGCGTGTGCAAAGTTTCGTGAGTTTTGGAGCATGTTTAGGCCCTCAAAAATGCGACTCATTGCGGAGAAGAAGAAGAAGAAGAAGAAGAATAAATGGAGCAATTCCAAGAGGGTCCTCGCACTGCAGTGCTCGGGAAACGAAGCACCTTAGAAAAACAATAGGGCTCTTCGCCCAAATATAGCTGCAAGCAGCGATGGGAAAACAATAGGGCCCTGCGCCCATTGGCTCGGGCCCTAAATATAGCTGCAAGCAGCAATTACGGGGCCAAGCACCCCAGCAGCAAGTTGAGGAGCTAAGCATGGCATGGAGCATCAGACCAAATGCAACAATGAGCAATAAAAGCAATTTTAGGATGATTGTAATTGTAATGGCGGAAAAATCATAAACACAAGCTCTAGAAGTGTGATTTATTGACTTATCAACTGTGACCAATAGGTGGCGCTGTTATCAAGTCAATGTGGTGTGTTCTGTGTGAGTTGAAATGACACACACAAAGTTTAGTGTCAATATGCCAAAGCACTGCAGAGATACAGCTACAAGTGCCATTTTGGCATCATGCCTCAAATTCGTTGCTGTGGTATGCGAAAACGGTTTTGTCTATCGACACAAAATCCATAACTTTTTGTCAGCACAGTCTGAAGATGATCCGGCTCTGTGAAAATCGAACCCAATCGTTGATGAGGAGTTCGAAAAAGTAAGTTTTCAACATGAATCATAATGGTGGACAGGAAGTTCAGCTTACTCTGGAATATTTGGTATCTATGTTGTCAGCATAAGCCACGGAATATTTTTGAGACCAGTTTCATTGCAATAGGCTAATGCAATAAAAAGTTATTAGCATTTTTATAAATGTAATTATTAATGGTTAATGAATGGTTTATTACTCTTGACCAATAGGTGGCGCTGTTACCAAATTGATGTGGCATGGTCAGTGTGAGGTGACAATGACACATACAAAGTTTGGTGCAAAAATATGTCAAAGCTTTGCAGAGATATAGCCTCAGAAGCAGTTTGGCAGCGTGCCTAAAATATGTAACGGTGCTGCATGAAAACGGTTTTGTCAATCGACACAAAATGCATAACTTTTTGTCAGCACAGTCTGAAGATGATCTGACTCGATTTTGGTGAAAATTGGAACAACAGTTGAGGAGGACTTTGAAAAAGTAGGATTTTAATACAAATCAAAATAGCGGACAGGGAGTTCAGATTTTCCTACTAAAAAAATTGATATGTCTGTTGTCAGCATGACCCAAGGAATATTTGGGACCAGTTTCATTACAATAGCCTAATGCAATCAAAAGTTATTAGCATTTTTGGAAGTTTTATAATTAAAGGTTAATGAATGGCTTATTACTCTTTGCCAATAGGTGGCGCTGTTACCAAATTGATGTGCCGTGGGCAGTGTGAGGTGACAATGGGAACATACAAAGTTTGGTGTAAATATATGTCAAACCGTTACAGAGATACAGCTCTCAGATGCAGTTTGGCATCTTTTCCAGCAAATTCATTCATGCGCTAAACGAAAACCGTTGCGTGTAGCAACACGAAATCCATAACTTTTGCCAGCTTTGTCTGAAGATGATCCGAGCCAAATTTGGTGAAAATCGGATCAACGGTCTAGGAGGAGTTCAAAAAAGTATGTTGTCAACATGAATCAAAATGGTGGACAGGAAGTTTAGCCAATATTGGTATAACTGGTCAACTCGTCATGATTCAAGGAATCTATCAACATCAGTCCGATTACAATAGGCTAATGTAAGCAAAAGTTATTAGCATTTTTCTAAATTTCATCAACTTTTGACCACAAGGTGGCGCTGCCCCCAAACTTTTTGTGTACCATGAGGGTATGGAGCTGAAGATTTCTGTAATTAGTTTCGTAAAGAAAAAAAAAATTTGCGCGATCTTGGCGAGTCTGAAACAGATATTGCAAAATCAGGACATTAAAAATATACAAATCATAATTTATTCAGAGAAATAACTTGCTGTATACAGTACGGATTAAAAGACATTTAAAGGCTTTATTTCCAAGATAGTAAGTTAAGCTTTTCAGTTCAGTATATAGCAATATTAACAGATGCTATTGTATTATTCACTCTAATATATTCAAATCAATTTCTGATACTAATATATTCATGTTTAATAATTCCTGAATAATTATGTTCATAAAGAAATAGGCTATATTTTGTGTTGGATCATTATCTGTGTCATCAGTGCAAAGCAGACACACCCACCTAAACGGTTTACATATATCGCTTATACTGCCCCCAAAGGACCATAAACACTGCAGATAACATCTGAAGTAAACATTAATTTACATACACATAACATAAAAACTAGTCCCGTTTGACTGATTCGCTTCATATCGGGTGATTTTAGGACAGCGGTTTAGCTGTGACTCAAATGGTGCTCTCTGCCGGTAGGGATTTAGTAAGATGGCGGATCAAACACTTCCGGTGGCTTCACTGCCTGCTGGCAGTTTTAGAACGCGATCAGCGATCCAGTCATATATAGATCAGTGATGTAATTCAATTCGGCATGATGCACCAAATCTAACGAGACCAGTTGTGTTATTTTTGGCCAAAGCATTCAGAAGTTTATGAGCAAAAATATGCATTTTTCATATCTTCCTGACCACTAGGGGGCACAGTGCCGAAACACTGCAGGTAGTCTCAGGTCATGCTTGTTGTAACACAGACCAAGTTTGGTCTTAATAGGCCAAACTGTTGCGGAGATATAGCCTCACAAGCATTTTTGCGTGCTTTTCGTAGAATTTGTTCACATGGTATTCGAGAGACCGGTTGGACGAATCAACTTGAATTCCATAACTTTTGGCTGGAATGTTCTGAAGATGATCCAATTTTTGTGAAAACCAGACTAACTGTCTAGGACGAGTTCGAAAAAGTAGGTTTTTTGAACAATTGAAAATAGCGAAAAAAACTAAACCTTGTGATTTTTAATTTTTGAGCCAAGGATTCAGAGGGAAAAAGAATTTTCCTTCTGTGCCTTATGGTTCAAAAGATATTAGCATAGAGATATTGAAACTTGGACAAGTGGTGGCGCTAGAGAGTTTGAGTTAGAGACTCCAAATTTGCTATGGTTAATGTTGACACTGTCCTCTATCAGTGTGCTAAATTTCCAAGAGCGGAAGAAGAAGAAACGGAAGAAGAATAATATTGTATGGCGGAAGAAAAAAATCACTCTAAACGGATACAATAAGTGCCAAAGCACCTTCGGTGCTTGGCCCCTAATACCTATTAATAATAAGAAGAATGTAACAGGCCTACATTAATTGGAAATGCTAAATCCTCTTAATATTGACATTTTTTCATGCCTTTGACAATATCTCTGGCTACCGTCGACACGTGATACGATCTCATCTCAGCACGGGGATGTTATATTGCCTTTTTAGAAGCTGCTGTATATAAAAAAACACAAGGTGGCTGAATTTGCATGCTTTTTAGAAAGCTGAAGCTTATAGACGTTCATTACTTTCACTTAATTTAATTATTTTTTTAGCACCCCCTCTGAACTGTTAAGCTTCTCCTTAGCACCCCCAATAAAAAAAAGCCTCCACTGCTTTTAGCTGTTTTTTTAAGATCAATCTACAAAACGGTGATTGTGAAATAGGCCCTATGTATTTTAGTTATGGAAATTACATATTTAGAGTTTTGATAAGGGATATGAACATATCCTGCTCCCACTGTACTCTTTTTTAATACTAAAATATGGTCACCTTAATGTAATTGTAAATGTATATGTGTAAGTATTCAGAGTGAACACATGCATGTTAACACACGAGCTGACTGTTATTGTAATGTTTTAATTTCATTTGTGTCCTTTAGAGATGAAGTTCATTTGTTTGACTTTGCTGATTATTAGTGGAATTACAGATTCGAGATCAGGTAATTATTCACACCCATGAAAAGAGCTGAAGTGTGTGTGTTCATGTTCATTCATTTTTCTAGCTGAACTAATATTTATAATTATAGCTTAGTTTATAGTTTATGTGATAATGACCAGGTCACTGTACATTATGCCATTGATTACATACCAAGTAAATGGATGTGAAATTTTGATCTCAAGTGAAATTATTTTATCGGTTTTACATGTAAAAACCACAGAACAGAAACTATAGTTTTCCTGGATAAATGGTCAGGTTATTTATCATTTTTTCAGAAATTTTAAACAATTAGAATAAAGTTTACAAAGAGTAATTTATTAATGTTAAATAAAACAGAGGAGAAATGCACACCTTCAGGGTTTTCAAGCAAAGATGATCGGACACAGAGCTGTGTGGAGCAGGACAGTCACTGTTTTTACATGTGAAACGCTGTAGCACTTGAAGGATGACAGTTCAGCTGACAGGAGGTTCACATTTAATTAGACCTGCTTTCTTTCTCTTGTAACAGAGCGGTATGAAGTTGTGGGATCTGCAGATCCTGTTCTTGCTGTAGCTGGTGAAGATGTGATTCTGCCCTGTTCAGTCAAACCCAACATCAGTGTTGTGGACATGAGAGTGGAGTGGTTTAGATCTGATCTGAAAGACACACTAGTGCATCTTTATGATGATCATGAAGACAAAAATACAGATCAGAGTCAGTCCTACAGAGGGAGAACAAAACTGAATCATCAAGAACTACAGAGCGGAGATGCATCACTCAAACTCTCATCAGTCCGAGTCTCTGATGAAGGACTTTATAAGTGTTTTATTGAGTCCAAATCCTGGCATGATGATGTCACTGTTGATGTCAGAGTTGAAGGTGAGTAAACCAGTGAAAACTAAAGGCTGGAATACACTACTTCTAAAAATCTGAACAGCTTTTAAAACCATAATAAATAATAATCACAAAGTAAAACTGGCCATCACACACTAAATGACTGAGGATTACACATACCAGACTTTCAAGTTGTTCAGATAACAAACTCATGCAGAAACACTACGCAACTTCAATTCAAACATGTGCCTTGTTGCTAGGAGACACGTTACAAATGAAAATAGTATGTGTTCTAAAATTGGCTCTAAATATCAAACATGTTTGGATGGAATCAAAGTCTAAAGCTAAAAAATTGGAGTCTGTGACCTTCATACACTACGCAAACTCAAATCAATTCAAATCTGCAGACTGGCTCTGACTTTCATCAACTAGTGTAAACTTGTCCAGATTGTAAATTGGGGGGAAAATCAGGGCAAATGTTGTGTAGTGTATTCCAGCCTTAACATGCTCAAACTAACTTAAAAAAAACAGAACAACAACAGAATGTTCTTCTTGCTGGTCTGTAGCTGTAGGACGTCCTCCAGTGATCACGGTAGATGGGTTTGATAATTCAGGAGGGCTTCATCTTCAGTGTGAATCTAAAGGCTGGAACCCTGAACCTGATCTTGAGTGGCTGGGCAGTGAAGGAGTCAGTTTAAGTTCAGAAACTACAGAGACACACAGAAACACAGACGGATTCAGTGTGAAACACACCACTACTGTACATCACAGTGACGACAAGATTCACTGCAGAGTCAAACTGAGACATCACATGCTGGAGGCACTGATTATCACCACAAGTAAGTACTGACTTTTGTTACTGTAATTTTGTCATCTTCTCGTGGTATTTTTGATGCAGTAAAAATATTTAATGATTATCAACTTAGTTCATTTTATTATGTAAAGCTAAAACATTTTACTGTCTATGTACCATTCAAAACCGAACACTATATATGTAATAATCATCTCGTCAGAATGCTTAATTCTTAATTACTGTTTTGTTTTTCAGGTAATATGTTTCATTCTTGGAGGACATCAGTCATCATGATTTCAGTTTTTGTTGTGCTGAGTGTGATTGCTGGAATACTGATAGCTGTGTTTGCTCATAAAAACAGAGGTAAAATTCTTGTTTTTTATATATATATATATTTATGGAAATAAGGCAGTATGGGGATACTTTCAAGGCAAGGCAAGATTATTTATAGCACATTTCATACACAATGGTAATTCAAAGTGCTTTACATAAAAAAGATTAAAATAGTCATACAAATAATCACAACAATAAAAAGTGAAATATAAACATTTTAAATGACTAAAACATTTATTTAAAATTAATTAAACCATTTGAGAATAAAAAAAAATAGGATTGTAAGAGTGGTTTCTTTGCAGTGGTTCAGGCTGTAGTACTGCAGAATGACTAAAGAAATGTTAACAGCACAATGTTATAACAATGTCTATTTTCTTGTCTATAACCCCCCCCCACTGCTGCTGCACTCATTCAACGATGGAAATAAAAGCAGTTAGAATAGCCAAATATGTGGGAGAGCATTGATATTATTGATATTATATTGTATTGCAATAGGTAGCATTTTAATGTTAATGTTAAATTGAGACTAGTTAGCAGCAGCAAGCACACAAAATTTATAATGGGAATGGTTTAATAACAGTATTTCATTATGGTTACACTTGTACTGGTTTACAAAATAGATTAATGATGATAAAACACAAACAGTTAAATGTACCCAGCATGTATGTAAAATGTTATCTGAGAGCGAGAGAGAGAGAGAGAGAGAGAGAGAGAGGGAGGAGAGAGAGAGAGAGAGAGGATGAAATTGAATTGAGGGCCTTCATGATGGCAGGTATTGAGGAGAAGGATAACCAAAATAATCAGGAGACTGGATGTTTTTAATTCCGATATAAATTTTGTGGATAAATTAAATGAGTATTATTTAAGGTTTGACAATCGTGATTTTAGTGCAGAAATAAATTAATTAAAACAGAGAACACCACTATCTAGTAATTATGGAAAATACTGAAGTTCATAAGGTTAAACGTCTTTTTTCAAAATGTAGATGTCAAGAAGAGTCCAGGGCCTGATAACATAGAGGTAAGGTGTTAAAGATCTGTGCAGATCAATTATGTGGAATATTTCATTATATTTTTTAGAATGTCTTAAAGTACAAAAAGTCCCCAAAAGTCTTTGGTTCTTTTAATTGTGATGGATTTTTGGCTCATATTTAACAAAAAACCCACCAATTCACTCAACAATCTCAACAAATTAGAATATGGTGACATGCCAATCAACTTATCAACTCAAAACACCTGCAAAGGTTTCCTGAGCCTTCAAAATGTTCTCTCAGTTTGGTTCACTAGGCTACACAATCATAGGGAAGACTGCTGATCTGACAGTTGTCCAGAAGACAATCATTGACACCCTTCACAAGGAGGGTAAGCCACAAACATTCATTGCCAAAGAAGCTGGCTGTTCACAGAGTGCTGTATCCAAGCATGTTAACAGAAAGTTGAGTGGAAGGAAAAAGTGTGGAAGAAAAAGATGCACGACCAACCGAGAGAACTTTATGAGGATTGTCAAGCAAAATCGATTCAAGAATTTGAGTGAACTTCACAAGGAATGGACTAAGGCTGGGGTCAAGGCATCAAGAGCCACCACGCACAGACGTGTCAAGGAATGTGGCTACAGAGTTCGTATTCCTCTTGTTAAGCCCAGTGCCACATTAAGCCATTGCGGGGCCCTGGGCTGACGCAGCCTTGCCCCCCCCACCACGCCCCCTTCCGTTACTCGCCAATCAAAATAAAAAAGAAGATTGCGATCAAACACTGTATAAATATGCGCACGATATACTCGATATAAAAACGAACGAGGTAAAAAAAAAATATATACATATATATATATATATATATATATGTAGGCTACGTAAATTAAACAATATTATCGAGTAATAATCTTACAAATCAACAACAGCCCCAGCAAATAAAGTTAAATATCACTCACTACTAAAAAGGGCTTCTTCCTGCACTTCTTATAATGCGCTAGAAGTTATAGACATTTTTAAAAATGTATACATTTCATTGTTTCCTCTATTTAACAAAGACATCTTCCCTCAGGTATCTGTATTTGTAGCTATTTATTAAACACCTGTAAACACAACAGCAGTTGACCATATGCTGTACAAATAAAAATAAAAACCAGTAAAAAGAATAACATCAGTAAACTCAAAAGATAATTTAACATACAAAGTTAAAAAAGCCAATTAAATAAGATTTCAATTTAGTTTTAAACTCATAGACTGAATATGAAGCTTTCACAGATAAAGGAAGGTTATTCCATAGCCTCGGTCCAACTATTGCAAATAGTAAAATGTAGAGAGTATGTTTTCTAGCTGGATGTAGTGCTTACGATCAATAATCACGTCTTTGCATTCAATCAAACTGATCTGCAGAAATCTGTAAAGTGGGAGCGACTAGGCGGCAGAGGATTCCGCTTGGTCTTAAAGCCTTCCTTGAGCGGCTATGTTCACAATTCAGACAATGCTTTGGAAAAAAAATAATAATTTGTTATTTGTATGGTCTAGGTGGTCATTTGGCTTATGCCTGGAGAAACCGATGCCTTAAATGCAGGATGATTCCATATTATACGGAACGTTTGGCACCCCTATATAAAAGTGCTCTAATCCATCGTTTCCAGAAAAGGTCACAAATGAACTGTACTTGTTACCACCTTCTTCTGGAATAGATGTCATCCTTCTGAAAAAATCCCAGGAGGCAAAATAGGAACTTCATCTGAAGCAAATGATGAGGTATTCATGCTTCTGAATCTTTAGCATCCTTTGAAACGGCAGTGATTGGACGATCATTGAGTATGGCTTCCGCATCACATAAAGCAGTCTGTAGGCCCTTCATAATCAAGGATATGCGGTCTCAGGACAGAGTATAGGATCTTTTTGAGAATTCTAATGATTCGTTCCTATAGACCTCCATGACAAGAACCTAATGGAGGATTGAATGTCCACTTCACGTTCTCTCTCAGCAGTACCTTCTGTATTTTATCTTGGTTGATGTCAGCAACTGCCTCTTTAAATTCTTGCTTTGCCCCAATGAAGTTGGTTTTATTATTTGAATTTGTTTGTTTTTTTTGTTTATTTATTTAAAAGGGACAATGCACATTAATGAACATAAGGACAATGTCAGGCTTATCAGTTTGAAGTTCACTGATGGCAGACACTCATCTCTGCAGAGTCCCTGGCAGGTTTGTTATTATAAGACTGTGGAGAATTTATCTCCTTGACTTGACCCCAGCATTTGAGTTTACAGAACTTATTTCAATTAAGTCCAATGAACTTTCATTATTATTTGAGTAAAATTAACTTTCATTTTTTTAATTAATTTCACTGTTCGGTTTTACAGTGTGTCTTACCCATCACAAAAACAACATGGACAAAACCGCTAATGTCTGCAAGACGCAAACTGCTAGCTGTACCATAGCCATTTTTGCTAGCATCACAGTAGTGATGTAATTGAGCACTACATACATTCCCAAAATTGTTGGGTATGAAGCATCTACTGAAGCTCATATCTGAAAGTATCTTGAGCTCCTCTAGCCACTTGTCCCATTTTTGTGCAAAGGGTGCAGGAATTTCTTCATCCCATCCATAGTTCATCCTGCACAATTCTTGTCCAATTCTTTTAGCTAGCCAGCATTGCTTGAGCAAGGAATCCAAGTGGGCTGTAAACTGAATTGGTAACTAATAATATATCTCTTCTGGTAAATTGTCGTTGTTTCAAAGCTATTTTGAAGGCAAAGGCATCAGACTCTGTATCCCACTGAAGTCCCAGTGCATTGTCCATAGGAAGTTTATTTCTGTGCAAGTCAAGATGTCTCACATCTTTAGATCTCTCTTCCTTGGGGATTGATGCTAGTACAGTGTGGCTGTTGCTAACCCATTTGGTGAGCTTAAAATTCACCAGTAGCACATACTATAATAATAATAATAATAATAATAATTATAATTCCTTTATTTATATAGCGCTTTTCTGGGCAGTCAAAGCAACTTTACATAGAAGGGCGGAATCTCCTCAACCACCACCAGTGTCAACCTGGATGATGCGACGGCAGCCATATTGTGCTAGAATGCCCACCACACGCCAGCTTATTGGTGGAGAGCAGACAGAGTGATGAAGCCAATCATTATTTGGGGATGATTAGGAACCCATGATGGTCAAAGGGCAATGGGCACATTTGGCCAGGATGCTGAGGTCACACCTCTACTCTTTTCGAAAGACATCCTGGGATTTTTAATGACCACAGAGAGTCAGGACTGCGGTTTTTAACGTCTCATCCGAAATACTGCAACTTTGCTTTCGTTATCATCTGCTGTCTTCCTTAACGCAAAGTTGGCGCAAATGGGGGAAGAATCAGCTCCAAAGAGATGTACAGATATTCTGAAACTCTTCCAGTGGTTGACTGATATCACCATTAGGCCACCACAGGAATCTCAAAAAATCAAGGAATTCCTTAGGAACCTTAACTTTTGTGAAACATACCCTCAATATATGCCATCACAGCTATGGGTCCTTGGTGAAACCGGAGGATTATACCTAAGAGGGTATTCGTGAGATCTGTACCCTGCAACAATTCTGAATTCAGTGAAGTACCTTGAAATGACGCAGCACAATCAAATACCACCCAGATTATCTTTTTCCTTTTTTGGTAGACTCCATGATGGGGGATGTACCATCTATACTCTACCATCATCTCTGTCAAGCTCTTCTTCTGGTATTTTCTCTGCATGACCCTTCTTTAGGATGTCACCAATAAAGTCTCTGTAATCTGATAAGAATGCTTCCTCTTCCTAAATCTCTTAAGAATACTGAAGGCTTGTTGTTCTGCAATCTTTTTGTTTTAAGGTAGGGTGAGGTCAGGTTTGCGAAATGGATGACATATTTGGTAAAGAGTTGTTCACAATTTCCGATAATCTCTGATCCTCAAAAGAAGGTTCTGGTTTCTCATTTTATGCTTGCTCTGGGAAATCATTGTTATTCTGTTCTTTGAGTAATTCAACTAGTTTAGCCACTGAGATTCTGTTAGAAGACACAAACAGTCATCTCTGAACCGCTAAGTTACCACTTAGTGGAGCGTTAAATGTCTTAAATCCTAAACATACACAGAATTCGTGCTCTGCATTTAACCCATCCAAAGTGCACACACACAGCAGTGAACACACACACACCATGAACACACACACGTAGCAGTAGGCAGCCATCTATGCTGCGGCGCCCGGGGAGCATTTGGGGGTTCGGTGCCTTGCTCAAAGGCACCTCAGTGGTGGTATTGCCGGCCTGAGACTCGAACTGAATTGGTGTTTATGATAAACTAATTCACCCCATACGAATCCAAACTACACACAATTTTGCTTAATGCTGGCTTAATAGCCAACCAGTCATTTCGTACCATGATCCAACTCCGTGTCTTTGCGGTCAACAATTCATAAAATCGACAGTTTGAACCATAGATTCACGGCTAAACATTAGCACATACAACCACATGGAAACACGGTCTAAAAATTGTATCCTCTTCTCCCTAATGACTCCACCTACTTCCTCACCTGCACTAAATACGCAATTGCAATAATATAATAAGAGTCTTGATTGGAAAATTCATAACATTCAATGCAAATACTGAAAACAGACACAAATAATACACAAATAATAATTATCAAACATAAATTTAGTTATACTCAAATAAGTAAATCTGTCCATTCAGTCCAAAATATGGAAATAGAAAAATAAATGGCTCCAACAGTTGCTGATACACCTCTCACAAAAGTTGTAAAAAGGGAAAGGAAGATCAGCTCCTATGTGAGGAAATGGCTAGGGGTACCATGATGTCTGAAATAGCATCAGCCTGTATGGACATGGAATCCTTAAACTGCCTTTCTTAAGTTTAGTTGAAGAGTTAAAATGCACTAAAGCACGGAAAAAATGATGACACTTTCAGAATCCCGAGATCCTTTAATACAGGATGCTAGACTACCACAGCCAGTGGGACTAAAATGGATACCAGGTGATGCAGTACAACTAGCAAAATCAGTACTTTATCATGCTGACATTGTGGGTCCAACACTGGAGAGGGGGCCTGGGCCTATCTCAGGGCAGACCCTTATGGAACAAGACAACACCATCAGAACGGCGGAAACCAGTGGGGCTCAAGAAATCAGTCATCTGAAAGAAGCGGCAAGACACGCCAAGGCCGTTGGATGAGCACAACAGGGACAGTGAACCAACTGAGAGGGCATAGAGAAAAGAAAGATCAGCTGGAAAGATCTCAGGGAGATGGCAGGAAGAATCAGTTTTTCTCCTCAGAGCCAGAAATTATGTTCTTTCATCACCAAAAAACCTCCAGCAGTGGTTAGGAGAAGATCCATCATGTTCTCTTTGCTCATCCCCAGCCACCCTCAGAACACCCCTGAAACATCTCTCTACTCAATGTTTCAGAGAACATTTTCTTAGTCCTGCGCATTCTGAAATGCCAGCCATTCAATATTGAGGCGAGCAGCTGCTCGCTCACAAAACTCAACAAGGACCAATTGGGGCAGGGCAGTGGGAGCAATTAGCCTGAGGGACTACTGATGATGGGATGGCCTCCTCGTCATCCAAGCTGTTGAGAAGTCATGCATTGTCCTCGCCCCAAGAGCCAGACAGCCATAGGCGGAAATCAATGGCTTCCTGAGCATGTTGAAGACCCATGCAAACTACGCAGAAGGGATGGGAATTCCTAGCGGAAATGAGGGTGCCGCACACAGCAGGGCAGGCTCACGAACAATTGTCCTTGGTGGTAGCTGGATTCAATTTTTGACAGAGCCATGAGTAGCTGACAGTAGATGGAGTAAGGAAAAGGTGATGTAAGAGGTGGGTCAGCCTAGTAACAAGTGCAAGCATGGGCGGCTTGCAAAAATAAAACTGGCTGACACGGTCCTGGTAAAAATGACAAACACGTCTGGCGGAGGCTGATCCGAAGATTAGTCCTCCTGAAGACAATAGTGAAAGTCAAACAACCAAAGATCTGTGAGTAAATTTCCAGAGGTTGCGAGAAAGTGAATGTCAACTAAAGAAAGGTTGCGCATGCAAGGGCTTTATGCACTCAGTTAAGGGGCGGTTCCTTACCTGCCATTGGGCACGTGCTCCTGTCTGTCAAGCCAGACTTGGTGCATTTGGATGCTTCTGCAGAGGTCAGGCACGGATGCCCTTCCCATTGGTGGATATCTTAAACATGAGATTGATGAAAGAGAACATGAAATTTCTAACAAACAGTAGTAGCGCTTTTACAGGTCTTTATTTCGATTGTGCTGCGTTTTCCATTGTTTCTTTTTCTGTGTACACATGGACGCGTTTGACTATTGTGCTCACAATCTCTTGCAGCATCTAATGCATGACACTGCATTCTAAAAATGCGGCGCTCAAGTTAAAAATAAGTTCCACTCCCATCTTCCTGCATTTTTTCCTATTCCACTGCCCACGTCACAACCTTTGTCATCACAAAAGCGCATTCTGTGTGAATGGCACCTTGCGATATATTTTCACAGAGCATCTCAAAAGAGAATGTCAAATCTTATTCGCTAACATTCTGCTCTAACATTCTTTTCTCTTTACTGTTAACATCATTGGCATATTGTCAAAGTGTCTCATTTAATATGGAGTTTCTCTTTTGTGTCTTTTTTTATTCAATCAAAAACATACCAAGTTTGAGAGTAAATCTAATTATTTTGTAATTAAAAAAAGTAAATAAAAAAAAATTGCAAAAAAAACGTCTTCTTAAGGCTCAAAAATAAAGAAATTGCTAACACACATTATTAGCAGTACATGTAAATCTTTGAAAGTCTTTATTTTTTCTTTTTGCACTTCAAACACTTTTCATCATGAAACCACAAATGTTGCTCTCTTTTCTGCTGTCTTTTTTGTAGGTCTAAATCTTTTGCTTTTGAGTGTAGTGATACAATGCATTTGTATTTGCCAGTACTAGAACTAACCACTAGGTAAGTAGTGTTACACTTACTGGTGGAATGTGTCGATTACGAAGCAGAAGTTAAGTTGTGCTGCGGCTGCTCCGGTTCCCGTCCTGAAAATAGAATAAAAATCAGTTTGTTACAAAACTGTTTCTTTTTTGGATCAAGAAACATGGTACCAGGAGTGGTGATGATCACCAACACCTAGAGTCGTCATGGAAAGTGTTAAACTGGCTGACGCTGTGAACTGAACGGTGAATATTGATTGTGAATGGAGAACTTTTAAACAAAGATTTACGCTCTACCTGCAAGCAGTGGGCCTTGATGAAGCATCAGATGCACGTAAAATTGCACTGCTACTCATCATCGTGGAACCTCAGTCTGTAAAGTTGTTTAACACTCTCATGTTTAAACAGGCCGAAGATAAAGGCAAATACGACTTGGTAATTGAGAAGCTTGACTCACACTGCTCACTGAAAAAGAATGAGACTTTTGAAAGGTATGTTTTTCGTTCTCATCTGCAGCAACAGGGGAGAGATATTTGACAGTTTCTTTATAGATTTTAAGTTGCAGGACACGCAGGATTCAATGATTTGTGATTAAATTGTGTTTGGCATCAATGATAAAAAAGTGAGAGAGTGGCTCTTGAGAGAGACAGAGCTTACCTTGGATGAAACTGTGTGGATATGTCATGCCAGTAAAATGATTTTATGAAACCGCAAAGACGAGTGGAAGTGACAGTTAAGCTGTAGCTGCAGTAATAGAGAAGATGCAGAGATGCGGAATGAGTAAAGTGGAACAACAAAAGGAGAAATAACTGTTTAACTGCAAGAGATGTGGTAGAAAACACTTGCCGAAGCAGTGTCCAGCCTAGGACAAAGTCTGCGCCAAATGTAAAGGGCAGAATCATTTTGCCGAGCAATGCTTTTCCAAAGGGAGACAGAGTCAAAAGGTGCATGTACATACAGTGGAAGAAACAGATCTCAGTGACACATTCTTTGTTGGAATGGTAAAGCAGGCTGATTTCAGTCAGGAAAGAACAGAGCTGACTGATGTGAATAGTGTTGTACAGGACAAGTGGATGACTGCTCTGGCAATAAACGGAGTAATTGTGTCACTCAAGCTAGACACAGAAGTAAAAGACAATCTGATTTTGGAGCATGATGTCAGAGCGATGAAAATCAAGCCATGTATAAATCAGAAAACGGTGCAACACAAGGCCTATGATAGACAAAACATCCCTACAAAAGGAACATGCAGACTCAAGGTAAAAAATTAAAAACAAAGAGCATCACCTCATGTTCATGGTTATTCCGATGGACATGATTCTGTGTTGGAGAACAAGGCATGTGAAGACCAAGGGTCTAGTGAAAAAGATGTATACAATATAAATAATGGCGAAAACACAGAACAATGTGGGAAACATAGTGTGGAACAGTTTCCTGACATTTTTGAAGAGTTCGGAGAATTAACATTCCACCTACAAAATACAGTTGAAAAAGAAGCACAACCAGTAGTCCATGCCCCAAGACGGGGTTCCAGCACCTCTTTGTGATACACTGAGGCAAGAGCTGCAAAGAATGACATCAATGGGAGTCATAGAAAAAGTGGGTCATACTAAGTGGGTCAATTCGATGGTGTGCGTGAAAAAAAGCAAATGGTGTGTATGGATCCAAAGGACTTAAATGCCAACATTCAAAGAGAACACTATCAAATCCTGACACAAGAAGAAATTATAAGCGAGATGGCAGGTGCAAATTTCTTTACAAAGCTGGATGCATCTCAGGGCTTTTGGCAGCTGAAATTACATAAGGACAACACAAACTTTTGCACATTTAACACATCCTTTCGGCTGATACTCTTTCTTGAGGATGCCGTTCGGAATTTCCTCAGCTCCTGAAGTATTTCACAGAGTCATGGAACAACTAATTGAAGGCATCGAGGGTGTGCGTGTTTATGTGGATGACATCGTATTGTGGGGATCCACAATGGAACAGCAAAACAAAAGGCTCATGGATGTTCTTCAGCAAGTACAGAAGTATGGGCTGAAATTTAATAAGGACAAATGTCAATTTGGAGCAAAGGGAAATAATGTTTCTAGGTGACAAGCTGTCAGAAGTGGGTGTGGAACCAGATAAGAGTAAATTACAGGCAATACAGCCAATACAGCCAATGTGTACAGGTTACTGACATTTGTGCCAGAGACTGATAGCAAAACATTAATTGCTATCATCAAAAAGAACCTGAATCAAATGTCTCCAAGAATTCAGTGGTTGATGATGCAACTGCAGAGGTATGACATGGAGCTGGTTTTTACACAAGGAAAGTACGTAGTTCTGGCTGATTGCGCAGTCCAGAGCTGCAATACAGAGTTGAAAACATGCTGAAAGCTCCACAGATGCTGAGGTGACTCATCATGTAAATACGGTAGCTGAAACTCTTCCGGTCACAGACACAAAGCTCAAGCAAATTGCAGTGGAGACTGAGTCATTACACATCTGAATGATCACTGACCTAGAGGAGAATGTGCCAAGTACTACAACATCAGAACAGAGCTAAGTGCGGTCAAGGTACTTCTGCTAAGACAGAACAGGACCGTTATCCCTCAGTCACTGCAGCAAGAGATGTTGAAAAAGCTGCATGGATGGCACCTTAGAGCAGAAAAATGTAAAAGAAGGGCTAGAACTGCAATCTATTGGCCTGAAATAAATGCTGCCATTAATTGGATGGTTTCAACCTGTAATACTTACCAACAGAAGGAGCCAATGATTGTCATTGATCCACCAGAAGAACCATGGCAGAAAGTCGGGACTGACTTATTTTTCCTGGATGGACAGAACTATTTGCTTGTGATAGACTACCTGTCAAACTATCCAGAGATACCGAAGCTTCCCAGTACATCTGCTGTTGGTGTGGTTACACATATGAAATCCATCTTCGCAAGACACAGCATTCCACAGGTGGTTTGCAGCGATAATGGGCCATGCTACAGTAGCAAAGACTTCCAGAAATTTGCTGAGGAGTATGGGTTTCAACATGTCATCAAGCCCATTATATCTGCAGTCGAGTGGAAAAGCAGAGAAAGGAGTACACCTAGTGAAGTTACTGCTCAAGAAAGCAGTAGACATTCGACTGAATCCTTATTTAGCGCTGCTGAATTACCGTGCTTCTCCACTAGAACATGGTGTGTCTCTGCAGAAAACCTGATGGGGCGCAGATTACGAACCACACTTCCTTGCTTAGCATCACCAAACAAGAACAAATACCTAAAAAAGAAACAACAGCAACTGAAACAGTGACAAAAAGTAAATTAAGACAAGGCATCAAAAGTCCTAGAGCCACTCTCCAATAATGACACAGTAAGACTTAAGTATCACAGTACCTGGTCTAAAAGAGCTACAGTCCTGGATGAGGTGAACATGAAATATTACACTGTCAGGACAGAGGATGGTCAAATCCTGAGGAGAAATCGGAGGAGTCCGTTGAAAACAAAAGAGACAGTACTAGTGGATACTTCCACAGAGGACACAGACTGTGCAGTATCACAAAAAAAAAAAAAAAAAAAAAAACATCTGAAACACTTCCAGTGCTGGATGACATGGAACCAGCAGAGGTCCATGCATTCACCAGTACTGTGAAGATCAAAACATACAGTGAACCCCCCTGATAGACTTAACCTGTGAATAATGCTCAAGCATAACATAAGTATTTGAGTTAAAATTAAAAAAAAAAAAGAGAAAATGTAATGTTGATTATTACTGCACAATGTAAATAATTCTTGCAGGATAAATCCTAATAGTATTTTCCTTTCACTGCTACTTGAACCACTACTACAAATTCACTGCTAAATTAACCACATATTGCTGCACAGAGGTTGCATAATTAACCTTACAATCCGCAACCACTATCACACAAACAATACAGTCGAGATCCATGTACAGATCAAAGACTGGCTGAATGACACTTTCAGCATAAAGCAAAAAGCCAGGCAGAGTACAATAACTCTATCATACCACTACACCACCACATATAGATATATTCACAAGTTAATCCCTCCAAAAATTCATAAAGCAAAAAAAATGCATACCAAACAAAATAAATAAAAAATCCAGGCAGAGTACATATCCATTTAACATAAAAGTTCTGATTGGGGGATTTGAGGTCTGGCAACAGACACTAAATTAACACGATAAAATGATAATTGTTGCTTTGAATATCACGGGATATCGCGACACCCCCTAGTCTGAGACGACGGGGGTTTAGCAGATGGTTTCATGATCAAGTGTCTCTGGTCAGTTCACGTTCAAACGAGAGGAAAGATTGAGGAGCACAGAAATGCACGCAGCTGCAAATATGCATCTCTCAAGAACGTTTATTGTGTTTCTTTCCTCAAAGGGATGCATCTGTTTAGTAGACCAAACATGTACCTGTGCTAATAGAAGAATCAGAATCATAATCAGAAAGAGCTTTATTGGGCAAGTATGCTTACGCATACAAGGAATTTGTTTTAGTGACATAAGCTTCCAGTACACAGAGACAACAAAAAAAAAATAAAAAATAAAAAAATTGCAAATAAAGAAATTGTATGAACAGTTGTGCTATAGATGACAATGGATTAGAATAGAGTAAGATGAAGGGATGTACTTGGATGGAGGGGTAACAAATAAATATAAGAATATTGCACATTTTTTTGCATAAGTGGGGAACATTTAAACTGTTCATGAGGTAGATTGCCTGGGGGAAGAAACTGTTCTTGTGCCTGACTGTCCTGGTATTTTGCGGCTCTGAAGCGCCGGCCAGATGGCAAAAGTTCAAAAAAGGGGGTAACTTGGATGAGAGTGATCCAGAGTGATTTTCTGAGCCCTTTTCCTCACTCTGGATGTGTACAGATCTTGAAGGGTGGGCAGGGGAGCACCAATAATTCTTTCAGCACTCCGAACCGTTCTCTGTAGACTTCTGATGTCTGATTTTGTAGCAGAACCAAACCAGACAGTTATTGAAGTGCACAGGACAGACTCAATGACGGCTGAGTAGAACTGTTTCAGCAACTCCTGTGGCAGGTTAAACTTCCTCAGCTGGCGAAGGAAAAGGTACACCCTTTGTTGGGCCTTTTTAACAATGGAGTCAATGTGATTGTCCCACTTCAGGTCCTGAGAGATGGTGGTTCCCCAGGAATCTGAATGACTCCACTGCAGCCACAGTTCTGTCTATGATGGTGAGTGGGGGGAGGTGCAGGGGGGGTTTCTCCTGAATTCCACTATTATCACTGTTTTGAGCGTGTTCAGCTCCAGGTTGTTAAGACTGCACCAGACAGCCAGCTGCTCAACCTCTTGTCTGTAAGCAGACTCGTCACCGTCCTGGATGAGACCGATGATGGTAGTGTCGTCTGCAAACTTCAGGGGAGCTTGACAGAGGGGTCTTTGGAGGTGCAGTCGTTGGTGTAGAGGGAGAAGAGCAGTGGGGAGAGAACACATCCCTGAGGGGCACCATTGTTGGTGGAGCGGCTGTTTGACATGAATTTCCCCATTCTCACTATCTGTCAGAAAGCTGGTGATCCACTGACAAATAGAGCTAGGAACAGAGAGCTGGGTAAGTTTGGTCTGGAGGGCTGTTGGGATGATGGTGTTGAGAGCCGAACTAAAGTCCCGGGAACAGGATCCTCACATAAGTCCCTGTTTTGTCCAGATGTTGCATGATGAAGTGCAATCCCAAGTTGATTGCATCATCCACGGACCTGTTTGCTCGGTAAGCAAACTGCAGGTGGTCCAGTAAGGGTCCAGTGATGTCCTTCAGACAAGCCAGAACCAGTTTTTTCAAATGACTTCATTATGACAGACGTTAGAGCCACAGTTCTGTAGTCGTTAAGTCCTGTTATCTTGGGTTTCTTTTGGAACGGGGATGATGGTGGAGCGTTTGAAGCAGGACGGCACTTCACAACTCCAGAGATCTGTTGAAGATCTGTGAAAAGATGGGGGCCAATTGGTCAGCACAGGTTCTCAGACAGGCTGTGTGTAACACCATCTGGGCCTGGTGCTTTTCTTCTTTTGTTTCTCCCTGAAGACCTGGCACACATCGTTTTCACTGATTTGAAGAGCAGGAGGTGGGGAGATGGGTATTGATGGAGGTGTTAACGGTTGTGTAGAGAGATGATCAGAATGGATGTGGGGTGTTTCAAATCTACAATAAAAACTCATTCAGGTGGTTAGCAAGTCGTTGATTAGCCTCAGTGCAGGGGGATGGTGTCTTGTAGTTGGTAATGACTCTCAGTCCTTTCCATACTGAAGTTGAGTCGTTGGAAGTAAACTGGTCTTCCAACTTTTTTAGAGTAGGTCCTTTTAGCCGCTCTAATCTCTTTGTTCAGTGTGTTTCTGGCCTGATTATACAAGACTCTGTCGCCATTTCTGTAGGCATCCCTTTGGCCCTGACGAAGATGTCTGAGTTTTGATGTAAACCATGGCTTATTGTTGTTGAATGTTAATAAGTCCCTGGTAGGAATACATATATCCTCACAAAAAAAACTAATATAGGATGTCACGGTCTCTGTGCGTTCCTCCAGATCGGTGGGTAGCATCTTCAAAAACACTCCAATCAGTGAGGTCAAAACAAGATTGTAAAATCCTGCTCTGTTTTCGTTGGTCCATCTCTTTACAGTCTTTACTACAGGTTTAGCAGATTTAAGTTTCTGCCTGTAGGTTGGTATAAGATGAACCAACAGTGATCAGACAGTCCCAAAGCTGCTCGTGGAACAGAGTGATATGCATCCTTTATTGTGGTGTAACAGTGATCCAATATATTACTGTCTCTTGTGGGACATGTAACATGCTCACTGTAAGGCTGGAGTCGGACCGTCTGGACTGAGGGACGACTTCTCATTAAGAGAACAAAGGACTTTCCTGATAATTAACATTTGAACACTCTCTTGAACACCCTCCTGCATGAGTAACAGTGCCATCGGAGATGCACCACGCCTAGCAGTTCACACCTCACCACCACACTCCCTCCTCACACTATGATCCCCATCCTTTCTCCCTCACCTGAAACTCACTCTAAATCTATGCAATGTTAATTGTATACAACAAGTGACGATATATGTTTGGTATCATGAAATGTCTCAGTGTGCCTGGTACAATGGTCTCAACCTTACAAAAGTAGACTAAAAGATAATACAGATCATAAGAGTCAAGAGATATTTTGATTACTGTAATGGGAGTGTCCTTTTCCAGGGTCTTCCATGTAAATTACCTTCTGTGATTTTGAGGTGTAAACTACACTGGTCTGGGACCTGACTTAATCAAATTCCAATTGTTAGTTTCTGTCTTCATCTCGGGGGATGTTTGTCTTGGTCTGAGGTATTTAAAGGATTGCAGCAAAAAAAAGATCGGGGCGATTTCTGTAGCCAAAATCCCGTAGTGTGGTGTGTGTCTCTTCACTTCATACTATGTATTTCACTAGAAGTCAGGTATGCATCTTTTACTCTTAGATTCATCTTTGAGAATTTGATGAATTTGTATTGATTTGATATCTTTGAATTGGGTATGTAATTGGCAGAATACATATTTACCTGACTGATAATAAATTGTTACATTTGATTTGATTCTGTTTTACTCACCTGAATGAACGAGTACAATAATATTAAAGAATAAATAGAATAATCAAATGTGAGAATAATAATAATAATTAGAGACAGACAAACAACCAATTTGCCTTTCAACCTAAATTCGAGGTCATACTAAAATGGAGTCAGATTAGATCATTAAATGGAGTCAGATTTGAGTTTAACCTAAATTGAATAACTCTACGCGCTGAGAAGACCGAACACGCAGGAAACCTTCAGCCAGCACCGGATACCTTCCTTGGGCTGTGTGCGTGGACCTTACACTGTATGTATTTTGGCAGTTCACGGGAGAGATTGGCTTTATTAAAGTCCCCAAGAATGATTAAAACAGAGTCCGGGTGTTGTTGTTTCTGTCTCTGTGATCTGTCAGCGAGTTTCTGTAAAGCCAGGCTTACGTGCGCTTGCGGAGGGATGTAAACACTCACCAGAATGAACGAGTGAAACTCCCGCGGCGAATAGAATGGCTTGCAGTTTGACAAAAAGCACTTCTAGATCTGAACAGCACATCTTCTTTAACACAGTTACATCTGTGCACCACCGTTCATTGATATAAAGCATGTCCCGCCGCTGCGCGATTTCCCCGTTGATTCTGCGTCGCAGTCCGCTCTGAACAGGCGTCATTGAGCCAGGTTTCTGTGAAACACAGAGCAGCAGAGTGTGATAAATCCTTATTTGGTCTGGGAAAGCAGAAGGATTTCGTCCGTTTTGTTGGGTAGAGAGCGGAGATTTGCCAGATGGATGCTAGGCAATGGCATTCGAAATCCACGATTCCTGAGTCTAACGAGCGCACCCAGCTCGCTTTCCCCCCTTTAGCACTTTTTGAAGCGTTTGATCAGCGCTGCTGCTCCACCGACAACAACGTTCAGTAAAACGTCCGAATAATTGAAATCAGGTAAAAGATTTTGTGGTGTGTTCTGACGACGAATGTTCAGCAGTTCATCCCTGGTGAAACTGATCGTGTTTGACAAACAAAAAACAGGAAAAACGAACAAAAAACAGTACAAACACTGGAGAGCCAAGCACTGAAGCAGCCGTCCTGCGGCGCCATCGAGGATGCTACGGTGTTAAGTATGAACAGTATGATCAGTATATATGTCTTGTGTATTATAAGCAATATGATGCTTCAAACACGTTTGGCTGCGAAGTTTCTAATTGTTAAATCAATTAGCCTACCTGTAGGTGGTCTGGTTTCATTTGTGGATGGTACTTATTGCTAAGACTTAGTTTCAATTGGGATATCCATTATATACTTTTTTAAAGAATTAAATGATTGATATTGATATTTCACTACTTTTTAATTCAACTCCACAAATGCACGCATTTTACTTTTATGTCCTTGTGTCGTAAATATTGTAGGCTGGACTAACAGAAACTGATTAATCATCGTTTTGACAAGCGTATGTAATGCCCTTATAGGAATAGGGAAAACTTATTGACCATTTAATTGACCATAAAAACTCCCGTTTAATATTTTTTAGACTAAATATGTAAAGTTACAGTGAAATAAGATGTTTATTCATTCAATTATTATTATTATCATTTAATAAATTACACCCATCGAGCTCCAAGTAAGAACCCCCCCAAAAAGGCTTAAAAGCACGGGGGCACATAATTTTTTTCAGCCTGGTTCTCATAAGAGAAACCTGGAGATTTGGTTTGGTCCTCACACTTCATATAGCGTGACGCATTAAATATAACTATAAAAAATAATAATAATAGTTTTTAATATTATTGCACTTTATTTATTTACTTTTTTAAAAATGAATTAAACTAAATAATAATGTGTGATAATATTATTAAAAAATAAAAGGTAGGCCTAGTATTAAGTACAAATAGGCTACATTATTTGATAGTAAACTTAAAAATAAAATGCTAATATTTACTACTTTATTTGTTTGCCCCTTTAAGAAGAAACGCTTTATGTGTTCCCCAATTGCAAGTCGCTTTAGATAAAAGCCTCTAAAAATAAATAAATAAAAGCGTTTTCATCATTTTCAAACTTAAAATCAGCAGGCTTTTATGATTAATATCCTGCCATGATTCAAAACTGAAAATAATATGGGATTAATATCCTGCCATGATTCAAAACTGAAAATAAAGTTCTGAAAGGTTTGAACTAAGTGTTCGAAAAAACTCAAAATCTTACAAAAAAAGGTTTGGCAAGATCGAAAAATAAGATTTGCAAGCTTGCAAAATGTAAAAAAAAAAAAAAAAATATCTCTGCAAACATTATGCTGTTTTTGAGATTTTCATTCTTCAGAACTGCAACATTTTTTTTTACGATGTTGCGCAAAGAATTTTTCAGAGTTTCAAATTTGTCAGTGTTCTCCCACTGTACTAGTTTGTTTTCCAGGTTTGAAACCTTGTAAATAATGATCTGAAAACTGGTGTGCGAATAGGTGAAAAAAAGTTTTGAAACTCTGAAAACTGAGGTTCGAAAGGCCAAAACTTTACATTACATTACATTTGCACTCTGATTGCAGACTATTTTTTCAGAGCCGAGTTTACAACACCCACTTTGCGGAGATGCGCCCACACAATTGCAAGCTTGCGTCTCACGTGATTTGTGGCAGCGTTGTCAAGCAGCTCCGCTCTGAAACTCAGACTGAGCGAAAATGAAGCTTCGCAACCTCGCAAACTTAAAAAAAAAAAACCCTGGAGGGAGGGCCTTTCTGCTCTTGGACAATGCTTTGCTGTCTGCTGAGTCCAATCACAAGTCGTATTTACTGGAAAGGTGGGATTGACCGACTGCTCCCGCCAATGACAAAAGTGCACAGGGATACGCAAACAGAGGATGCACGGATCTCTGGCCACAAGGCGGTCCCGTCTAGAGCTGCAAGAACCGCGTCCATGGCTGGTGTGGCGTGCGGTCCGGTCCAAAAATAAGGCTACCGACTTGTCGCGGGAATTCACTGTACAATTGCCAGTAGCCACTGAGTTTACCACTGATAGGCCGGCCAGCCATGGACGCGGTTACTCACCTCACGCAGCGGCTGGCGACTCACTTTCCCGCAGCGAACGACTCATGTATCCAAAAGAATATTTAGATATGATATTTAAATATTCAGAAATGTGTACGATGTTTTTTTTTAACTTTCATTAAAATATTTCAATAAAATGATAAATAATTGCCTATTGCAAATTTATGAATGCTTGGTTAACTTTTTTTTTTTCTGCAGTCACTAGGCTATTTGTATTTAGTAAAAAATAATATCTATATTTTGTAAAAATAAAAAATAACCTGAATTATAATCTAAACATCTGTATTTTCATACAATTTCATAAATAAGTAGGCTAATAAATATATAATGTTTAAAAAATATGATATAAACTATTAAAGTGAGAGCTAAGCTAAGCAATAAATAAAACAAAATAAATAAAATAAAAAAATAAAAAATAAATAAAAAGGCACAGGTCAGGTCAAGGTGTACAGCAAACAGCTAAAACCACAGTGCGAAACGTTTTTATAAGCTGTCGACCCCAGGAAAACGTAATTAGCGACAGGAAACGTTAATTAAAAATAAATTATTAAGCTATTAATCTTTCACTTTAATTTATTTTATATTTATAATGTATATTAATATTATATATTCAAATATATTTATACAGTGGCGAATTGTAAAAATTGTTTTGGGGGAATAGTGAATAGTTTCTTTTTTTGGGGGACGGGGGGTTGGTCCCTGTAGCTAATTTCACATAATGATTACAAATTACAAAATCATAATTTAAAAAAAAAAAGGTTTTATTGAAATATTTGCCTTATTAAATGAACTATTATTTATAAGATTTTTTCCTTCTGGGGCCTAAAATACATGGATTTTTGTCAATATTTTGCTAAATGTGTTTTTGTGCTGGTATTAGGCCAGTGCTGGCACCTTGTCTGGTTTAGGCCTGTCATGGCTAAATAATGATGACAATAAAACCGCCAGTAGGTGACAGCAAATCCATGGTTTAAGTATGTATTGAATTGTTCAAATCAAACTTTTTCGTTCAAAACGGTTGAACAAGTGAGTCCATCTAAATGGACTGTTGAATCACTGGCTCACATGATTCGTTGAAAATCTGATTAATTCAAGGAACAAAACACCGTGTTACTATGCACTGTTTGTAGCTATAAAATTAATAGCACATTTGTGCTCGCGCACATGTGCTGACACTCAAGCATTGCTTAATGCGCGCAATGAATATAAAAACGTAAAACATTTTTTTTTAATTGCTTAAATTATAAGGACATTCTAACTGTATTTATTAATTCTAACAGGCTTCATTGCGCAGTGAATGCTTTTGGACTCTCAGGACGTCTTTTTGTTTGGTTTTTGCAAAGTAGGTGACTCCAAATGTCAGCTCTTATCGTCTCTCAATCCGTCCACAAACAGCGTCTGAGGACAATGGAAGCAATCAAAAACAACAAAAGAGCAATTTTTTTCCTTAACACCAGTTAAATTTTAGTGATGTGGTGGAGTGAGTACAGTTTATATATCATATTTTTTTTTTAAACATTATATATTTATTAGCCTACTTATTTATGTTATATATATATACTTATATATGTTTTATATATATATATATATGAAAATACAGATGTTTAGATTTTAATTCAGGTTTATTTTTTTATTATTTTTACAAAAATATAGATTTTAAAATGTCTCAATACATATAGCCTAGTGACTGCAGAAAAAAGTTAACCAAACATTCATAAATTTGCACATAGGCAATTATTTATAATTTTATTGAAATATTTTAATGAAAGTTAAAAAAAACAACAACATTGTACACATTTCTGAATATTTAAATATCATATCTAAATATTCTTTTGGATACATTACAGAAGTCACTTTAATTATAGAATTCGGTCCCTACATGAAAGCGAGAGTCAGTGGTCTGCTGCGTGAGGAAAGTGAGTCTCCGGCTGCGGAAAGTGAGTCACCGGCTGCGGAAAGTGATTCGTTCGCTGCGTGAGGAAAGTGAGTCACCGGCTGCGGAAAGTGATTCGTTCGCTGCGTGAGGAAAGTGAGTCACCGGCTGCGGACAGTGATTCGTTCGCTGCGTGAGGAAAGTGAGTCCCGCTGCGGACAGTGATTCGTTCGCTGCGTGAGGAAAGTGAATCGCCAGCTGAGGAAAGTGAGTCGTTTCGCTACGTGAGGAAAGTGAGTCGTTTCGCTACGTGAGGAAAATGAGTCGCCAGCTGAGGAAAATGAGTCGTTCGCTGCGTGAGGAAAAGTGAGTCGCCAGCTGAGGAAAAATGAGGGTCGTTCGCATGCGTAAGGAAAGTGAGTCGCCAGCTGAGGAAAAGTGAGTCGTTCGCTTGCGTGAGGAAAGTGAGTCGCCAGCTGAGGAAAGTGAGTCGTTCGCTGCGTGAGGAAAATGAGTCGCCAGCTGAGGAAAGTGATTCGTTCGCTGCGTGAGGAAAGTTATGGCGCGCACAACCGTGCCAAAATCGAACGACCGAGCGACCCGGTTTATAGTGCTTAGAACAGCAGAAAAGCGCTATATAAATGTAATGAATAATAATAATTATTATTATTATTTTTATTATAGCAGAACCTCAAGTAAATTACAATATTTTGTTTAGTCATGATAAAGCCTACAGGTGGAAGCTTTTTCAATTTATCACTCAGAACATCTTAGAATAGCCTACAAAGTTTTCTTTAAATATTTAAGTGCAGCAGCAAGTACAGCAGGTAAGCACAGCAGGATGCAGGAAATGGTTGAGTATCCTTTTAGGTATAAAAGACCTTTATTGTAATGCTTGTAATGTCCATTTATAGTCTTTACACAGTAGCTTGGCTCCTTAAATGTATAAAAAACAGCTAATTTCAAGACGCTGACGTCACGTCTGGTCGTCACGTGGGTCACCCACAGTGTAAGATGCTCAAAGCTTAAGACGTTCGGATGGATGTTCGGTTTGACGTTCGATCGGTCGCTCGGCCGTTCGATTTTGGCTCGGTGTGTGCGCCATAGAAAGTGATCGTTCACTGCGTGAGGAAAGTGAGTCCTTCGCTGCATGAGGAAAGTGAGTCGTTCGCTGAGTGAGGAAAGTGAGTCATTCGCTGCGTGAGGAAAGTGAGTCGTTTCCAGTAAATACGACTTGTGATTGGACTGTACATCAGCAGACAGCAAAGCATTGGGCAAGAGCAGAAGGCTTTTTTTTTAAGTTGCGAGATTGCGAAGCTTTATTTTCGCTCAGTCTGAGTTTCAGAGTTTCAGAGCAGAGCTGGGTGACAATGCTTTCACACACCAGTTTTTCAGATCACCATTTACAAGGTTTCAAACCTGGAAAACAAACTAATACAGTGGGAGAACACTGACAAAATTTGAAAATCTGTAAAATTCTTTGCGCAACATCGTAAAAAAAATGGTTGCAGTTCTGAAGAAGGAAATCTCAAAAACAACATAATGTTTTGCAGAGATATATATATATTTTTTTTTTTTTCATTTGTGGCAAGCTTGCAAATCTTATTTTTCGATCTTGCAAAACTTTTTTTTTGTAAGATTTTGAGTTTTCGAACACTTAGTTTCAACCTTTCAGAACTTTAGTTTTCAGTTTTGAATCATGGCAGGATATTAATCCCATACGCTTCCCCGGATTTAGCGAAAGTGAATGAATGTCACAGTTTTGTATTGTGCTCTGAAAACTGCATGGGGATAGCCTAGATTTATGCTTTCCGTTTGAAAAGAAATCTTATATAGTACAGTTTTTTGTCAATCTAAAATGGTAATTGTGTATTAACAGCTGTCAACTATGTCGGTACGAAAATGCGCTCTCTGAAATTATTTATGTAGCCCTTTTTTTCTTTTTTTTTATGTGGCAGCCCTTGCTTGTAAGAGACAGGAAGCTGTCGGAAGTAGAGAAAATTTTAAAGGGTTTTTTAATCTCAGTTGATTGTAACCACTCTAAGCTCATCTGTCTTGGGAACACTAGCGTGTCTCTACTTAGTGATAACACTCATTGTCTCCTCTAGTGCAGCTCAACCAGGTCTCGTTCCCATTCATCGATCTTTGTGATATTATAGGGTGGAAAGCCACTGCTATGGCAGTGGAAAGGAAAATATCATAGCTTTTTGAAGAGTGAATCCCGCATTTATATGGCAGTGTAATTCCTGAACCTTTGCAGCATGTAAGTATACATTGGTCTTAGCAGCATGAAAAACAATTGAATTCAATTCAAGTTTATTTGTATAGCACCTTTTACAATACAAATCATTGCAAAGCAACTTTACAGAAAATTAAGTTTCTCTTATCAGTGGTGACTGTCAGTTTATGTGCATATGACAGAGTTTTTCAGAAAAAATTAATAAAAGATGTAATCAACCAGACGATGAACACTATTAACAGCAATTATTATATGCAATCACACTAGTAGCAATATTTGGTAGTTCTGTATGTTTTAGAAAAACAAGGTTTATACAGTTCTGATTGAATTATATATAGCACAGAAACCACACAAAGAGCACTCCCTTTATAATTAACTAAAAAGCTATCAGTCACTCATCTTCATCAAGATCTCTAGCACCCCAGAACCAGGCCTAATATTAATTTATGCAAGGAATACAAAAGCCCCAACATGGAGTTGATACATATAGTGGAAAGAGACAAACCCTATTCCAAAAAAGTTGGGACACTGTACAAATTGAGAGTAATAAAACAATGGAATAATTTACAAATCTCATAAACTTATATTTTATTCACAATAGAATATAGATAACATATCAAATGTTGAAAGTGAGACATTTTGAAATGTCATGCCAAATATTGGCTCATTTTGGATTTCATGAGAGCTACACATTCCAAAAAAGTTGGGACAGGTAGCAATAAAAGGGCGGAAAAGTTAAATATACATATAAGGAACAGCTGGAGGACCAATTTGCAACTTATTAGGTCAGTTGGCAACATGATTGGGTAAAAAAAGAGCCTCTCAGAGTGCAGTGTCTCTCAGAAGTTAAGATAGGCAGAGGAGCACCAATTCCCCCAATGCTGCGGCGAAAAATAGTGGAGCAATATCAGAAAGGAGTTTCTCAGAAAAAAAATTGCAAAGAGTTTGAAGTTATCATCATCTACAGTGCATAATATCATCCAAAGATTCAGAGAATCTGGAACAATCTCTGTGCGTAAGGGTCAAGGCCAGAAAACCATACTGGATGCCCGTGATCTTCGGGCCCTTAGACAGCGCTGCATCACATACAGGAATGCTACTGTAATGGAAATCACAACATGGGCTCAGGAATACTTCCAGAAAAACATTGTCGGGGAACACAATCCACCGTTTCATTCGCCGTTGCGGGCTAAAACTCTACAGGTCAAAAAAGAAGCCATATCTTAATATGATCCAGAAGCAAAGGCATTTTCTCTGGGCCAAGCCTCATTTAAAATGGACTGTGGTGAAGTGGAAAACTGTTCTGTGGTCAGACGAATCAAAATTTGAAGTTCTTTTTGGAAAACTGGGACACCACATCACCCAGACTAAAGAGGACAAGGACAACCCAAGTTGTTATCAGCGCTCAGTTCAGAAGCCTGCATCTCTGATGGTATGGGGTTGCATAAGTGTGTGTGGCATGGGCAGCTTACACATCTGGAAAGGCACCATCAATGCTGAAAGGTATATCCAAGTTCTAGAAAAACATATGCAACCATACATCGTCTCTTTCAGGGAAGACCTTGCATTTTCCAACATAACAATGCCAGACCACATACTGCATCAATTACAACATCATGGCTGCGAAGAAGGATCCGGGTACTGAAATGGCCAGCCTGCAGTCCAGATCTTTCTCCCACAGAAAACATTTGGCACACCATAAAGAGGAAGATGCGACAAAGACCTAAGACAGTTGAGCAACTAGAAGCCTGTATTAGACAAGAATGGGACAACATTCCTATAACTAAACTTGAGCAACTTGTCTCCTCAGTCCCCAGACGTTTGCAGACTGTTATAAAAAGTAGAGGGGATGCCACACAGTGGTAAACATGGCCTTGTCCCCAACTTTTTTGAGATGTGTTGATGCCATGAAATTTAAAATCAGCTTATTTTTCCCTTAAAATGATAGATTTTCTCAGTTTAAACATTTGATATGTCATCTATGTTGTATTCTGAATAAAATATTGAAATTTGAAACTTCCCCATCATTGCATTCTGTTTTTATTCACAATTTGTAAAGTTTCCCAACTTTTTTGGAATTGGGTTTGTATATAGAGAGAGAAAATTACCCTTCAAAAAAGTCAGTAAAAAGCTTCCTCTTCCCGACTGCGAGTGGAGGTTTATTATTCTCCATTTTTTAGCTGAAGTTAGCTGCACCAGAGTGTCGCCAATCAAGCAGACATGTCAATGAATTTTATTATAAAATGTGCACATTCACTCTTATTCATATGTCTAATAGTCAAAACGCAACTGTCTCTTGTCACGGTCATTTATGATTTAATTTCATAAAAAGTTGAGTATTTCTATTGTAAAACAGTTTTCTAATACAGTACTACTACGTTCTTTCCACAAACTCTTGTTGCGTTGTGACGGTGACAGTAAGACCCACCTTCTTTGATTTGATTGGATCTCGATCATTCTGACTTTGACAAGCGCTGATGGACCACTGAGGCAGACCAGCCTAAAAGTTTAACTTAAAAAATTTTGTCATCTTAACCACAAACAGCTTTACTCAATCTTATACTGTCTATCAGCTATGACTATTTTAGTCTTTCGAAGGACAAAATAGGTGGAAAAACCAAAATAAAAATTAGACATAAACAACATAAAATGCAGGCCAAGAACGAGTCCCTCTAGAGGTGCGAGACCCTGTGCGGTCGCACACTTGGCACAGCGTTTGCGATGGTACTGGCTGTATGGCTATGAGACTTACGGTAGGGGTAAAGAGAAATCCTTGCTTGGAGAGATTGGGCTAGGTGACGCAATGGCAGATATAGGGTGGGGAAGGGGATCTCTGCTATTTCCGGGAAACTGAGAGCAAGTGGATTGATTAATGAAGAACAGATGCGTGGTGGCTGGATTATTGTAAGAGAGATTGAGTAAGAGTGCTTGTCTAATTTGGAATAGGTTTGATCTTTGATCTGTATGAATTGAAGGCATTCAAGGACCATCGGCCTAAAGTCTTAATTAGGATTTCAGGGAGACTCTTTTGAGTGGATGAACCTATGAGGAAAGGATGACTGGAATAATGCTTTGCTGGAATGCCAGATCTGGTCAGGACTGATTTGGGGTGTTTTTGAAACCTGTGTCTGGAGATGGGGCTATTGTTGTTGTCTACAAAAGAGTGATCCAAGAAAAAATGTGATCCAAGATGTTCATGTCTTTTTTTTCTTCAGTTGAAAAGAAAATAAGGTTTTTGAGGAAAAACATTCCAGGATTTTTCTCCATATAATGACCTTCAGTGGACCCAATTATTCTGAAAGTGAACTAATGCTTTAAAAATATGTTTAAGTTAAGCCTGCATTGAGCAATGTCTCTACAAAGGAGTGGCATCACTACATCTGGATGGACCAGAGTGATGCAGGTGAGGTTAGTGCAGTGGAGTGGTGGGCTGCAAGGAAAGACTGAATGCCAAAACTCGCCCCACTAACTGCACTGTACCTGCATCTTCCCACTACTTCAGTGAATATGGGGAGACTTTTTTTCTCACTATTCTAAACTTCTAACTGAGCACAGACACAGCCTAAAAAGAGGACAATGTTTAAAATGATGTTGATTGCCAAATTTAACACTAGAGATTCATTCACATCCAACTGCACTTATATCCAGTATTTTTTCTGTTGTAAATAATGTAAATAACTTTTTTCTGATGCAAAAGTACTCTTGATAGTAAATTACTGTTTTTACTACTAAAATACTACTATAAATTACAACTAAATTAATTTTGTCTTATGTACTACAAGTGTCTTATTGATTGTCACACCAATATTTATTGCTACCTGGTCCTCATGGCATAAATGTGTACCTGGGTGCACTTTTTTGCGAGACGTGAAATATGTACCAATAAGTACATATAACTGCATTTTTACAAAATAAATTAACACTAGAGGGAGAGTAAAACTCAGACACCTTTTATTCCTTTTCACAAGTTTAACAAACAGTTGTTCCAATTTGATTTGTATTGTAAACTGTAAATAAAAGTTAACAAGTTAATATTTTTATTGTTATTTGTAATGTTTTCAGCTTCTATACTCTCAAAACCATTTTGCATAATTCCACAGATTTTTCCAAAACTTTCTGCACAGAAATAAAAAGTCTGCTGATTCAGTCTGGCCCACATATTACTTGCATATTGGCTGTTTATTAGTATTATAAAGCAGATATTTATGCCTTATTCTGTATGACCATATTTCAGATCCCTTATTCCACCCCATACCTAAACCTAACAACTACCTTACTAACTATTGATAGCAGAAAATTATTTTGAGGCAAAAGTTGTTATTAATAGTTAGTTAGTTAGTTAGTTAGTTAGTTAGTTAGTTAGTTAGTTAAATAGTAAGAATTGGTCCCCAAACTAAAGTGTGACTAATAAGTTAATTCAGTATTTATGTCAAGTCTGTTTTCATCCACAAAATATTTAATTAACAGACATTGTATATTCATATACTTCTGTGTATATCATAGGTCCTGTAATTTGTAGTTATGGTTCCTCAGTCACAAATTATATTTGTATTTGTTGTCTGAATGCTGTTTTTCTCTTGTCTTTATTCTGAATCTTTCTTCAGATCACGATCGACTACAGAATGAACACAGTCAACTACAGAATGAGAAGAGAAGACTACAACATGGTGAATTTATCTTTATTACATTATTAAATCATTATTAGTTTACAGTCTGCCATAACATACTTTTTTAACTGTGTATTCATTTAATTTTGTGTATATCTTGGGTCTGGTAAATGGTCACCAGTTGTTTATATAATGTATATTTATTCAGATACTGTCATGGCTGGTTGTAAAAACAATATATAGAGCTGAATCTAAGCACAAGCAGTATTGTTTACTGAAAAAAAACACATAAGAAACAGAGCACACTGGTTCGGTAGACTGGCACACACTGCTGAAGGATGATGGAGTGAGAAGTAGAGGTTGTCCTTTAGCACTGTTGCAGTTTTTTTGGGGGTGGAGCTCATCCGGTTTAACAGTTGTCTATGACCTCAGAAAAGATTAAAGTTCACTACTTTTATATTGCAGGTTTCAATTTTCACATGTTTGACTTACTTTTTTTATATTTTTTCCCTGAAAGTCATGAACAATTTTAACTTCCACCACATCTCAAATGATTGTGTATTTTTTTTTTTTTTATAATCAATGTATGACGAAAACTTTTCAATATTGAATGACTTCTTCATATATATGCTCTTATTGGCTGGTTTCCTTGGCTGAACAAGATGAATTTTCAATTGCAGTTTTAACACAGTAGGCTATAGGTGTCAAGGTCTTACTGAACCACACTAAAAATAATATGTTTTGTAAACATTTATTATGAATAATTTTTTATTTGTCTTTATTAAACAAGTTGGTAACACTTTAGTTTAGATACCAATTCTCACAATGAATCCGCGCCCGCAGATTTATTTATTTATTTTTTCACTAAACATACACAACCAGTGCGTGCGCTTTGTAAGGAGTAGTGAGCTGCTCTATTTGATGTCACTTGTGAGAGATGTAAATGTGAGAGTGCACAAACAATTTCATATTTAAAATGTCTAAAATAAACATTAAAACTGTAAAGGAGTTAAAAAATTTTCACATATCAGCAAAAATTACGGGACAGAGCAAAATAATATGTTAATGACTTGTATGAGGATGGGGGAGTGATGTTCTGTAAAGCCTGTCTGCACCCCTTCGATTACCTGGAGCATCTTAACCTCTTAAGACCCTGCGGCCTAATATGAGGACATTATATTTTTTGTAAATTTCTCTCAGACTGTACATGCCACAGTTTTAAGTCTGGATGTCCTGTACAGAGCTCATTCAGGGCTTTTCAGAAATACCAGATGATTGGCTGTTTCACCATGACCACTACCTCTCCTTGGTCATCAAAAACCTCTGAAATTAATTTAGTTACACTCGTATGGAAATATGATAATATTTTATAATTATAATTTAAATGTCTAATTTTTAAATTGTATGTCATAAATCAGCATCTCAGGAAAATATGTTATGGGGTTTCAAATCAATATATGACTTTCTGTTACGAAACAGGACGTTGATTTTCATACATGTCCTTATATGAGGACAACGGGACTAAAAGCATGTTTATTACGCATTTTGGAGACATAACAAATGAATAGGGAAATAAATTATATTTAAATATTCTATGAAATATTATATATTCATTATTACACTTCTTTTTTCATTACATATTGC
Organism: Cyprinus carpio; assembly: GCF_018340385.1. NCBI lineage: Eukaryota > Metazoa > Chordata > Actinopteri > Cypriniformes > Cyprinidae > Cyprinus > Cyprinus carpio. The sequence goes on along the minus strand of NC_056574.1, from coordinate 12,063,299 downwards.
CACAAAAACACATTAATATGCAAATTAGATTTAGTTTATAGATACATTGTATATAATGAGAAAAAACATGTTTATGGTCATTTTACAAACATTAAAAAAAGAAAGAAAGAAAAATGGTATATTGAATCATTCTGTTATAACATAGTTGAGAATCATCTTTATACAAAGTTTGGTAAAAAAAAAAAAAAAAAAAATCTTGAAAACTAAAAATGTATTGGTGATTTTTGCCTACATAGCATAACTTATGAATGAAATATCTTTTTTAAAAAAACGTCTCAGGTTACGAATGTAACCATGGTTCCCTGAGTAGGGAACAAGACACTGTGTCCTCTAGGGGTCGCTATGGGGAACATCTCGTCGTGACCCGTATTTCTGAAGCATACATTAAAAAAAACACCAATGAGTTGGTCGGCGACAGCCTCTAATGTCACTACCGGCGCGATTATAAACAGGCACCGGGAGAACACTTCATTCACTTCTTTGTTTGAAGCTGGCTTCCGAAGCATGGCACGGAGCTAGAGGACGCAGTGTCTCGTACCCTACTCAGGGAAGCATGGTTACATTCGTAACCTGAGACGTTCCATTTCAAGGGAACTTCGAACTGCATCCTCTAGGGGTCGCTATGGGGAACAGTATACCCACGCCGCCATGCTGAGGGGATTGCAGGCCAGAATCATGGCGAACACTAAGTACCAACTCTACCATTTCCATGGGAGTTGCCCTGGGACGTTTAGACAGCTGTCTGTGACAGTACCCCTTACGGCCAAAGGCCTAAACTACATACCCAACTTAATTGTTAGGGCCTCGGCCCGGGGGAGAGCTGAAGGCTTGGAATCAGGAAAGATTCCTTTAAAGGGATATGGCTAAGAACCTAGCATTCTATACTAAGTCTTGCCTGTCACACAGGGGCAACAGCTTGCTTCCGCAAAAGCTTGCTGAAGGAGCTGTCTCAACAGATCTCCAGTAGCAACACCCTGTTTAGATAGGTATCCGACACATAGGTGGAGCGCCGCCCAAGATGAACGGGGGGCTTTTACTAACTCAAGAAAGGGCACGAAGCAACCGCGCGAAGCCTTCACCATATAGGATTTTAGAAAGAACGCAGAACACTAGCATACGAACTTCAGAAAGTGTGCAAAGACTTTCACGTTCACACTTACCATAGCATGGATTTTCAAATACTGTTCTAAGGAGGGGCTCTCGTGGCACTCTGATAGAGCAGCTCATAGATGGAAATGGAAAAAATCAAAACAGTATGTTTGAGAGTCATCAACTCGATCTGAGGAAATAATGCTGGAGCGCTCTGGGGAAAAACAGTGAACTCAGTCTCATATGAGAGGAGAACTCCCGAATCCAGAGTAGCGCGCTCATAGGCGACCCTTCTTGGAAAAGGGGAGCACTGCTAAACTACCACGAGAATCGCCCAAATAGCCCCTCATGTTTGAGGGAAGCGATGCTTGAAGTGTATAAATGAGTACACACTGGCTAAATGGAGCCCAAGGAACCAAGATCTAATCATCTCAAGAAAGGGAACGTGGCAGAGCGCGTAACCCTTACCATACAGGATTTCAGAAAGTGCACAGAGTCTTGCGTGCACACTTACCAATATGTGGATTTTTAGAAAGTTCGCAAAGTGTTCACGTGCACACTGACCACTATGTGGTTTTCAGAAAGTACACAGAGCTTAGCGTGTGTACCTGAAGGTTCCTAAGCATCGCAGAGGCGCTGAACCGCACGGGAGAGGCAAGCTCAAATTTTACAAACCTCTAGCGCACAGCACAGCACAGCTAAGCGGCCAGGAGACCCCTCAGGGTGACCTGGCCGGACATCCATGAAATTCCCTGCAGTGCTGTGCCAGGCCCTGATGATCAAGGAGGCTCCCACAGAAACCTGTGATCTCAGCCGCCTAATACCGGAACATGAAGCCGGATGGCTGGTAGTAAACACTGCAACTGAGCACTGCAAAGGAAACTCACAGAGTTTATTAGTAGACACATAACCACCAGCAATTTACACATAAGTATATACAGAAAGGGTTATTCCCACCCTCCTGTGCGGAAGCCCCGCTCAAGGTGCGCCTCCTTTTAGTCCAGACCATCAGTAAGGTGGCCGCCATAGTCCTGCGCATGGCAGAGGCAGCCTGCTTGGTAGCCTGGAGAGAGATCTGTGGTGCAGCGCAGCTCGGCTACCTGATCAGAAAAAAGGCCTTCGCCTCTATCCAGGTCTCTTAGCAGATCAGTCTGATATGCTTGAAGCACCACCATCGTGTGTAATAAAGCCACAGCCTGACCTCAGACAGATCAACCCTAAACACTCAAGAAATAAGTATTTCTTGAAGTGGCTTAGATGGCAAGGAGGGAGATTAAGAGAGGATGTCTCCCCCGCAGAAAGAAAGCTCTTTCTACAGGGGGCAGCCTCTCATAGCAGTTTTCTCGCATCGCCTCGATGTCGGCAAAAACTCTTATGCCGAAACCAATGGATGCGAGAAGAAAATGGCCTTTTTCATTTCTTTTCGATCTTTGTATGGAGATCAGGCAGAAATGGAAGGCTCACCTGAGCTGGAGGGCTATGGTTGGAAAGATAACGCTCATCGAGGCGGCCTCACAGCATCACCTTGTTAGCGTACTTTCATGGCAAGTCCAACCTTGCCGTGGCGCGATCCATAAACTCCAACAGCTCTACATACACAGGGCAGGAGAATTGAGAAGGCTCAGCCTCAGCTTCTTCACCATCCTCAAATATCTCCTGCTTTTCCTGGGTAAAAACCCAGCAGAGCACTAACCTCAGTATCAGAAAGTGTTAAAGATATAACATCATCCTCCCGAGGCTCTCTCTCGTCCGCTGCCATTATGAGCGCGAAAGGGAAAGTCCCTCTTTAAACCATTCAGACAGATCCACCTGAAATTCTCATGAGCTCATTCTCCTCCGTGCCTCAGCAGCGGCGGGTCCTGAACCGCGGGAAGCAGATGGCTGTGTTTCTTGGGGGGGGAAAAGAGAGGAACGAGAGCGGAGCTTTTTTCCTTGAAAAAAACACTCACAATGCACGCAGATTGCCTCCTCAAAGACATTGCATGCTTGCTCTTTACCCCAAACAAATGACGCAAACATTGTGTGTGTCATCGGGTGTCAAATAATGCCAACACGGATGCACACATTTGTCTAAACGCTTGCTAGTAGTCGCCATGATAGACAGAGAAAGAGCGCTCTTATGCACGCTTCAAACAAAACAGTCAGTTTTGAAGACGAAGAAGAGGAATGACGTGTTCTCCCGGTGCCTGTTTATAGTCACGCCGGTAGTGACGTCAGAGGCTGGCGTGGTGTTTTTTCAATGTATGCTTCAGACACGAGCCACAACGAGGTGTTCCCCATAGTGACCCCTAGAGGATGCAGTTTGAAGTTCCCTTGAAAGGGAACCGTATTTACATTATTTTTAATTCTCTAAACAATGTAAAGACATGGAAAAAAAAAAAAAATCCTTAAACTAAAGAGATTAAATCCGTTTGCCACAAGAACCGAAAGGAAAGTTCTCTTGCAGTGGCGGTGTTACACAAAACCATAGGGTATGGCAGTGGCATAAATTACTAAGCACTGGGAAAAAAAAAAAAATAGTAAAGGAAAAAGCGTTTTTTGTTTGTTTGTTTCTTTCTTTCTTTTTTATAATTAAACACTCCGTCGTCAGAGTTGGTATGTGGCTTTATCAGACACTTGCACTTAACGTTATAAAAAAAATCAAGCTCAAATGGAGTTAACAAAGTTTTTGACCAGCGAATGACGGAGATCTGTGTTTTGCATATCACAACAAATTACACACCTTAATCAACAAACACATCATAACATACACTTTAGCTATCAATCAACTTACATCATATAAAATTTGAGGTGAAAATATGGGCGCTTAGTTTTTTTTTTCTTGTTTAATACACTTGGCCAAAATCTCATGATATAGACGATGAAGCGCTACAGTATATGCACAGCCTACAAAACAGAGGTGGGGGACTCGAGTCACATGACTTGACTCGAGTCAGACTTAAGTAACAAATTTTAAGACTTGAGACTTGCTTGACAAATTTTTATAAAAGACTTGACTTGACTTTGACTTGCTCTTCATGACTTGAGACTTGACTCGGACTTCAGTTAAATGACTGGAAATAACTTGTTAAATATCTGTTTGTTTTTGAATGAACCACAACCTAACCAAGTGACGCAGCAGGCAAGCAGAGAGAGCTAGAGCGTGGATAACAGTATTGCCAACTTAGCGACTTTGTCACTAGATTTACTGACTTTTCAGACCCCTTCAGCGACTTTTCATTCAATTTTTAATATTCTCTTTGAGTTTGCATGTTTCCCTTCCGATATTTAAAAAAAAAAAAAAAACATGGTTTTTGTAGCAATGGTAACTACAAATTAACCATGGCTTTGATACTTCAAATCGCTTCAAATCATAATTTACGAAGTATTTAAATAATATTTTTTGTAGTAATAAAAAACAATGATTGGTTAATTAATAATAATTATATGGGTTCAAATATATTATATAAAAACAATGAGGCAATAATGATTGGTTAATTAATAATAATTATATGGGTTCATTGAATAACACTGTTAAAATACATAATGTAATACAATAAACAATTTATGTACATTACATAGGCTATTATTGCAAATGCTTGCAAAGGGCCCCAAAGGCCTGTAACAGGACGATCAAATCCTTGTTTAATATTGACCAAACATTTAATTCAAATATCCACGTTATTTTTACATTTTGGCCACCTGATTGCGATAGGAATGCTAACTTCTTTCATTTCTTCAACAAAAACATGTGGACATCACACAACCCTTACAAAAAGTAATCCTTGGTTTTATTGAAGTAAAATTTTTCTTTTGTGTCATTTCTGAGTGTTTGAGACTATAAAATCAATCAGACAACTGTACTAGTAAAATCATAACCACAGGCGACTGTCTAGCTACAATTGTAATTTGTAAATAATAAAATTTAATTACAATTTAGTTATCCCCTATAGTAGGTGTTTTTTTATTTATTTTTTTATTATTACTTCCATAATATTTTAGGGAGGGGGCAATAATAAAAAAAATAGATGTAAAAAAAAATAATAATAATACAACAACAAAACAATTCTGCTTAGGGCACCCATTTGGCCATCAGCGGCACTGCTTTACAGACTGCTTTACAAAACATCAATGATTTATTATTTACCCTTGCATTGCGAACAAACCGAGATCTGTGTCCAAGCTGTACACTTCACAGCGCTTCATTCTGAATGGAGGCGGGATTAAGTTACGAGGTTTCCCTGACAGTTTGACAAGCTCTTTTGAATGCTTTTTAGGATAATTTTACACACCAATAGCTCTGGTTTAAATTAATAATAACAAAATATAATAGAGATAATAAGTTAGGATAATTTTACACAGCAGTTTGGATTTTCCACGCCACACCTGACTGGGCTAGGGTATGGCAACTGCCATACTCTGCCAAACGGAAACGCCACCCCTGTTCTCTTGGAAAGTTTTATTTAACTGATATTACATTGTGTTGTAAAATGATGAAAGTGTTTTTATCTCAAATTCTCAATACACACCAAATTCATAAGGATGAGAACGTATTGGTGCTGGGTTGCATTGGTTGCATTGCTAATGGTTAATTATGCTTAATTATACTGTGGTGTGTTTTCCAAAAGCATCGTTAGCCAACTATGGTCACAATTCACTTTTGGGAAACCACAATCTAAATCAAACATTTGGTAAACCCCGAAACCAGAGTTCAAATGAACATTTGCAAACTGCACAAAAAACTTACGTGGTTGGAATTACAACTCAATCTATCATTGCAAACTTTCGTGCTTGGAACTATGTCTCTCGAACTGTGGTTTGAAGCATAGTTTCTTTGACATATGGACTTAAATAAATTATGCTTTTGGGCACAATAAGAAAGCTCACATGGAGTACAATCTTCCATTCTATTATACTATAGTGGTGCAGAGATGGAAAAAAAATATCAATTGGCCAACAAAGTATCAAGTCACGATAAAGTCAAGATTGTCTGTAGTGTGAAAAAAAAAAGAAAAAAAAAAAAAATATTCTAACATCTGAGTGACATCTTAACATGCCTGTCTGAATGAGCAGTGCAGTTTCAACTACTGCACATAGGCTACTCAAGTAGCCTACGCATGACGCTCACCTGCTGTTATAAACACATGAACTTCATCTCCAGCACTGTTCTGAGAGTCACTGCACCAGTATTTCACCATTTATTTTGAGAAAACTATCGTCAGACACACACACAAACTCGAAGCTCTTCACTACAATCCGCCAAAATAAAAGTGTGTTTTAACTTTACGACAGAAATTATGACAGAAATATATTGCTATAATTGTGTAGTAGTAAATGCACAGTACTTATCAGAGTAATATTAATAAGGAATAACAAACATTTTTAAGGAATATCAAATGATTTTACAATTTTCATCCATAATTAAAATTTAATCACATTGCCAATGAAAAGGAAATTGTTAACATTTCATCAGTTGATTTCATTAATAGCACATTTGTTTTTATGCAATGCTTTTATATTCAATGTACTCCCGACAGAAAATAGGCCCATATAAACCTATAAAGGCCCTGTCAAGCAATGAAAAAAAAAAAAAACATACAGTGATTTACCATGAAACCAGCAGAAATTTAGAGTTTAGAGTTTGCGGTTTGTTGTGGAGGGGGGGGGGGGGGGGTGCGGGGGGTCCACCCAGCACTAGAACATATAAAAACTTTGTATAGCTCATTTATTTTGCTATAGTTCTATAAACTGATAATTTTATATACACAATGTATATAAAATCGCATGCACATTATCTATTCCCACTACTTCAGTGCATGTGGAGAGACTTTTTTCTCACTATTCGACACTTCTAACTGAACACAGACACAGCCTAAAAGGGACAATGTTAAAATGATGCTGATTGCTGAATATAACACCAGAGATTTCATCCAGTAATTTTTCTGATGTAAATCATGTAAAATAACTTTTTTCTGATGCAAAAGTGTTTACTGATAGTAAATTACTATTTTTTACTATTGAATTAGTATTATAAATTACTACTAAATTTTTTTTTTTTTATGCACTGCATTTATTGAAGTGTCTAATTGATTGTCACACCTGTATCTGTTTATTTATTTATAGTTGTTCAAAGTAGCTTATTTATATGTATTACTTGTGTGCATGCATATTTGTTTATTGTTGAATGATATCAAAGTATTTATAGTCTTTAGTTATATGCAAATATTTATTTGATGATTTTGTGTACAATTTATAAAGTAATATTTCCTGCACCTTTTAGTGGGTTTACTAAAAGAGAGACCAAGCTTTTTTTTTAACAAACCAGTTTTTTCCAATTTGATTTGTATTGTAAACCTTAAAAGTTAAGACGAGAATATTTTTGATATTATTTGCAATGTTATCAGCTTCTCTCTTATACTCTCAAACCCATTTTCCAGATTTTTTGCAGATTCCATCTGGCCCACAAATTACTAGCATGTTGGATGTTTATTAGTAATATAAAGCAGATATTTATGACTTATTCTGTATGACCATATTTCAGATCCCTTAATCCACCTTAATACCTAAACTTAACAACTACCTTACTTAACTATTGATAAGCAGCAAAATAGTTTTGAGAGTAAGTTAGTTAGTTTATAATGAGAATTGGTCCCCAAACTAAAGTGTGACTAATAAATTAATTCAATATTAATGTCAAGTCTGTTTTCATCCACAAAATATTTAATTCACAGACATATATATGTATATTCATATCATCTTGTATAAATCTTAGGTCCTGTAATTTGTAGTGATTGTTCCTCAATCACAAATTATATTTTTATTTGTTGTCTGAATGTTAATTTCTCTTGTCTTTATTCTGAATCTTCTTCAGAACACATTCAACTACAGAATGGACATAGTCAATTACAGAATGGACACAGTCAACTACAGAATGTGAAGAGAAGACTTCAACATGGTGAATTATATTACATTATTAATTCATTATTCGTTTAAATTCAGCCATAACATACTTTTTTAACTGTGTATTCATTTAAATTTGTGTATTTCTTGGGTCTTGTAAATGGTCACCAGGTGTTTTTATATAATGTATATTTATTCAGATACTGTTATGGCTGGTTGTAAAACAATATATATAGAGCTAATTCTAGGCTCAAGCAGTTTAGTTTAATGAAGAAAAAATGCAAAAGAAACGGAGCACACTAACAAAAAACAGCTAACTGAACAAAAAAACTTAAAAATGAGATGAAAACACCAATAACGAACCAAATACACAAGGGCATAAATACCTAAACACAGGACAGGTGAAACTAAATTATTAGCAAAGGTAGCAAAACATAGTAATTAAAAACAGGCAATAAAATTTGAACTAAAGAAACATGCACAGAAACACAAAATAGAACCTAACCCTGACACGTACAGTACCAGGGGCTTGTATTATGGTTGCTGAAAAAAACTCAGGGTTACAGGAATAGTGTTGAGTTGACAAAACCAAACCAATCCAATCAGGCTTTGTTGGTACATTAACTTTCTCTGTCAGCTCAGGCTTTGATCCTGAGTTTATGGAGCACATGCACAGAAGTGTGACATCAGTAGTGAACAACCAATCACATGTCTTGAAACAGTGATTCACTTCTTGTGAGTCACTGCCAGATCACTGTCAAAGATTAAAAGATTTAAAAAATATTTAAAATTTAAACACATTTACACAGCAAGATGAAAAGAGCTGTCCATTAAAGAAAACATCTTGCCATATTCTTGCAAGTGAAAGTTGTGAAGTTTATATAGTTGATATATATATATATATATATATATATATATATATATATATATATAGGTATATAGAGACTCAGTAATCTAAACTCATACGTAGTCATGTTTAAAGCTGTATCTATTGATTCTAAAACTTATTTATATTGTATATTATCTAATTCTTTAGCAACTTTCTAGAGCAAGCATCACAAAGTGCTTTACATCCAAGATAAAAGAGAACAAATTAAAAAAAACAACAATCAAAATAAAGAAAATACACTGTGAACAATTTTTTAAAAAGGAAGTATAAAGAAGTTCGTTTTTAGCAACTTTGTGAACGTGCCCACAGATCTGAGATTCCACAATTTTCCACAACTTGGGAGCAACTACCTCAAAGGCACAGTCAACCATTTGTCTTTATCTTAAATTCCTGCTGGAATTTATAAGGTTGCAACAACTCATTTATATAAGCAGAAGCTTGACCATGCAATGATCTAAACACCAACACACAAATTGAATTCTAAATTTGACTGGGAGCCAAATGTATAGTGATTAAAAAGTATGTTAATACACTGAAATCAAAATGTAAAGCCACATTTAATTTATCTATTATAACATTTTTGTAGTTTTTGTTCTCTTGGCTGTTTCCTTATAAAAGTCCAGAAATGTGTCGTTTCTCGTCAGGTGTCTTTTTTTTAAATAATATGATGTCATTACATTGCTGTCTTGTCGCCAGCCAATCGCTGCATTGTTAATCGTGGTTTCGAGTATCGATACATAACATCTCGTTTACGTATGTAACCACAGTTCCCTGAACAGGGAATGAGATGCTCCGGTGACTTCACCGTATGGGAACACCTCTTGGTGTGACGAATGTCTGAAGGTCTGTACCATCCCACCAATCCTATTGGCCAAATAACGCTTGGCACTACTTTACACATGCATAAGCATAGTATACTTGTGTGCCGCACGCTATTTCCGATTTCATGATACTAAGGAAACGCTATCAAGGTACAGAATGGCCCGAACCGCAGAATCTCGAATATCGTTCCCTATTCAGGGAACCATGGTTACAAAAGTACCGAGATGGGTCACTTCAATGCTGCGGTGACATCACCGTATGGGAATGCTATACCATCACGCCTGACGTACCTGAGATAGCTGGGATCCAAGAAAAGCATCAGCTCAAGCAGAAAGACCCCGGGAGCCAGGGGCCGTCCTCACATCCAGGCTGTAGAGTTTGACAATAGTACTTGATGAGGACCATCCTCCCGCAGCACATATCATCCATAAAATATCCACTAAGGAAGGCTTGCAACGAAGCCACCACCCTTGTGGAATGAGCTCGGATTCCTAAAGGCAAAGCGAACCCATGTGCCTCATAGGCTAAGGATATAGCCTCCACCAACCTGTATGTGGTGCGCTGCTTTGTGACAGCACAACCTTTATTTTTACTCCCAAACAAAATGAACAGCTGGTCCCTAAAGTCTGAGGCACAAACTCACCGTCACTGTGCGGCCCTGCTTTGAAGTGGCGAAGGCATGACATGAAAGACTGAATGTGCGGGGGAGACAATTGTGCCCTCATCGGGTGAGAGTCCATATCTATCCCCAAAAGGTTATCCGTTGGAGGGATCAAAAGACTCTTTTGGAGATTCATGCGTAAGCCCAGGCTGCTGATTTAGCACGAGATCTCGATGAAAGCATGCTTGAGTCTCTGATTGTGCTAATACCAGCCAATCGTCTAGGTAATTTAGCACACGAACGCCCTGGAGCTGCAACGGGGCAAGAACTGCATCCATGCATTTCATGAAACTTTGTTGAGCCAGGACTAATCTGAAGGGAAGAACATGGTATTAATATGCTTTGCCCTCTAAAGTGAATCTAAGGAACTTCCTGTATCTGAATATGAAAGTATTTTACCATCAACATCTTGATGACAAACCAATTGCTTGGTTAAATCTGAGACAGAATAGACTTTACCATCAACATCTTGAATTTGCTCATTCTGAGTGCAAGTTTCAAACGGTGTAAATCCAATATTGGTTGTAAGCCACCATCTTTTTTTGGGCACAACAAAATATCGGCTGTAAAAACCTGACTCCGCCTGAGAGTGTTGTAATTCTTCTATAGCCCTTTTCTCAGCAGAGATGACACCTCTTGTCGCAGCACTGTGGTTTCTTTTGAACACACGATCATGGGAAGAATCCTGCGGAAAGGAGCCGGGCCTTTTCGAAACTGAAAGGTGTATCCATAACAAATTGTGCATCATACCCATTGCGGAATGTCGGGCAAGCATTCCCACGTGGCTCGAAAAAGTTTTTAATGGCCTCAAGACCTCCGTCTGCGGCTCTAATGTCTCCACATGCGGTAGAATTTCCTAGCACAGAAAGCTCGCGGCGTCCATAAGAACGGGAAATGCATGTGTCAAGGTCACTGTATTTCGTTGTTTATAATCCTGAAGCGTGTTTACGGCAGGATTTACATACAGCCCACAGCCGAAGGACATAGCATTGCAGGCCTCCGGGGTGGCCGTAGATCCTCGTTTGTAAAAGCAACAGAGTTTCCGCTGACTTCTTGCACTCTAGTGGGGAAGAGCGAGCGAAATGAAGAAAACTCCAGCGCAGCACTGTCCTCATGGTCCAGGTTGCACACGTCGCCCCAAGCCATCGCCTCATGCGGCGCCGTAACACGGTGGGGGTTGTTATGGTGGTGGTTGGACACCCCTTTTAAATCAACCAATGAACATGCAATTATCTCAGATCACTCAATCCAGCCATACTAATCATCAACAACAGGTGCGTTCGAAGAAACGAATTAGCCAGATCCTCCTTGCCTTCCATTCGGAAGGTTTCATCCCTATGCCCTAATCCCTTCAAAGAGTTTACCCTCCTGAGTGAGAGCTTCGAAGGGAGGAAGGGTGTAGTAGGGACCAAACAACTGTTACTTGAAGTGCCCTTCTGTGTCATCATCAAATGCCCACACGGAGGCGCCGTCATCATGCAAATAATCTGCACAAAGTATCTTGGGAGCTTGAAGTGTCCATCAGTTTGTACCCTTCGAAATCCTTTATTCCGAAGGGCCTTTTGAAGTGTCCAGTTTTTTGAGCACTTCGGTTTGGAATGACCCTTCAATATGGCGACCATGATTGTTTTCACTCCGAAGTGCCCTTCGAAGGGCGATATATCCCATTTGGAATGCACCGTCTGATTAGCGCGATGATATCATCTTGGATGTGTCATTTGATCTCGGATGTAATAAGCGACATAAGTTACTATGGGGATGATCACAGCTAAAAGCCAAACCACTTTCATGGTGCCTAAAACACACCCTATAAGCAGAACTAAATGATCATTACTTGTTTGTCAGAGTGATAAAAATTGGTGGAATTTTAATGTTTTCTAATCTTTTTCTGAATTTTCTTTAGAACGTGATCAACTTTTAGAAAGTCTGAAGACAATCATAGCAACAGGTGAATTTTGTTTTATATGGCTTCATTAAAAAATAAGTTAATTACTTTTTATTATTCTGCAAAACAATGTATGAATATTGCTGTGCATTCATATATGTATTCAATTCATTGTATTTTATTATAAGGTATATAACTGTATAAAGTCATCTTGGATTTTTTGGTCTTCAAGTGGTGATTAAAATTACTGATTTCATTATTGATCTAAAGATGAAGCCTTCATAACGTCATACTTTCTGTTTTTTATGTGATCACACATTTAAGAACACACACGGGTGAGTAAAAGGCACAATTATTTATTTTAATATATTCATTATTTATTATAATTATTTATTTTACATGAATGACTAAATAAAAGCAAGACAAATAAAATGAACACAAGGGGATCTAAAACTGAACAACAAAATGACACAGACAACAAACTAAAAGCACATGAAGTGAAGCAGGAAAAAAACATCAGAGCAATCATAACGTTTCATCAGTAATAGATACATTGTGAAAATTATGAACATTATTGTTTATGGTATTAAACGATAAGTGGTTCATCTTTATTTTTTGTCTTGTAAAGTTCTCATGATTCCTATAAAATAAGACATTGTCTTTATTTCATTATATACTCATCTGTAAAGCATATTTTTTATATATATTTTCCCTAGTTAATGTGATTCTGGATGCTGATGCAGCTCATCCACGTCTCATCGTGTCTGATGATGGGAAACAAGTGAGAAGTGATGGAAACAGAGAAACAGAAAGAGTGGATGGAGAAAAAAAGACAGATTTAATGATTATCTTGGTATTCTTGGGATGGATGGATTCTCCTCAGGGTGTTTCTACTTTGAGGTGCAGGTGAAAGGACAAACTGAGTGGTGTATAGGAGTGACCAGAGAATCTGTTAGCAGGAAGGGGTTGATCATTCTGAGTCCTATGAATGGATACTGGGACTGTGAGTCTGAGAGATGATATGTATTGGGCTCGTGACTCTACATATGTCTCTCTTTCTCTGAGTGTGAAGCCTCAGAGAGTGGGTGTGTTTGTTGATTATGAGAAGGGTCTCGTCTTCTTTTATGATGTGGAGTCCATGTCTCATATCTATTCTTACACTCATCAGTTTTTTGATGAGAAAACTTTATCCATTTGTTTGTTTGGGGTATTGGTGGAATGAAAACTCCACACCACTTATTATCTGTGATGATTTCTAACGTGGGGAAGTCGTGGCCTAATGGTTAGAGAGCTTGACTCCTAACCCTAAAGTTGTGGGTTCGAGTCTCGGGCCGGCAATACCACGACTGAAGTGCCCTTGAGCATGGCACTGAACCCCCAACTGCTCCCCGGGCACCGCAGCATAAATGGCTGCCCACTGCTCCGGGTGTGTATTCATTGTGTGTGTGTGTGTGTGTGTGTTTCACTGCTGTGTGTGTGCACTTTGGATGAGGTTAAATGCAGAGCACCAATTCTGAGTATGGGTCACCATACTTGGTTGTATGTCACGTCACTCACTTAAATCAATAACTGGTTTTACATGATCAACTGAAATACAATACAATACAATTTAAAAAGTTTAAATTGTTTAACAAGTTTAACAGCAATAAATATTAAATATTATTTGCACTTCCAGTAAAAACTTTGGTCACACATGGGTGATTTTATGTTTCCTGTGATCTTAAAATGTTTTGGTTTTTAGACTTCTACTTAAATTACTAAAATGACTTTTGAAAATTAATATAAATAATGCCCATATATACATGTGAATTTCTTAACAAGATTAATTAATTTATTAATTTATTAATTAATTAATCATGAATAATGTTTTGATTTAGAGCAGATGATGAATGAAAAGCATCATGAAGAGCTCATTATACAATTGGGCTAACTTTTTCTCTTTCAACCACTGTTTGCTGTTGGTTGATGAATGTTTTTAATTTTTATTTTTATTATTAATTTGATTTGTCATTGACTTTGTATTTTATTGAATTTCTATGTCTTTCCAACACTGTATTAATTTGTATTATTTTTATGTTATCAGTATTCGGTTGGTTTGAGGTTCTCTGTACAAAATTGATTTTTAGTGCCAAGCTCCTAAAATGATTTTGTGTTTTGTGTATCTTGTGTTTTTGTTATTTGGACTTTTAGGATACATTCTGTCGTTTGGTTTCTGTTTCCTGTTCTGTTTGTATTCTTTTTGTAGTTTTTTCTTAAAAATGGAACAAGCTATCTACTTAAAGGGTTAGTTCACCCAAAATATGAAAATTCTCTCATTAATTGCTCCCCCTCATGTCGTTTCAAACCCGTAAGGCCTTCGTTCAGCTTTGGAACACAAATTAAGATTTTTTTTCGATGGAATCTGGTGTTGTCTGACCCAGCATAGACAGCAAACACAACTGAAATGTTCCCTCTATTCAGTAATAGTGAATTAAACTATGTGACATCAGTGGTTCATCCGTAATTAAACTAAGCTACAAGAATACTTTTTGATTGCAAAGGAAAAAAAAAATAACGCCTTTTATTCAACAATTTGTCTCCACTGGCACCGGCATGTGCCATTTTGGAGAATATCTCAGCTGCGTCACACCGATACACTGTTTCCATTCAGATCAAATCACAACAACGTAGGAAACAGTTCCGGCGTGACACAGCTATACACGAGAGTAATTTAATGATAGAATTTTCATATTTGGTTGAACTAACCCTTTAAAAAATAATGGTAACAATATTACACATAATATTTTGAGTAGTTTTTAAGACTTGATTTTTTTTTATGGAATATACCTGAATAAATCATGTAAAATCTGCTAAATTAATTAATCTATGACACAATAACTGTAATATAATTGGTGAAATGGCTTATTTATTTTAAGTTGATTCTCTTGTGATTTTGAGGTGAGGCCTGTTTGTATTTGACTTTGAGTTATTTTATACATTTAAAAGACTGTATACAACCAAACAGTTTCAAGTTGCAAAATTCTTGAGCAATGCTGGTATACACTGCATTAGCAATGCTACTGCTCGTTAAACAAGGCTTCAATGCTTTACAGGAGTAATCATAAGTTCTACTCTTCTGCACACTGGTAACGATTGCTCTGTGCAATGGAAACTTCAATGTAATAGACTCTTTCAAATGTCAAACATAACTGAACATTAAACATTAATAGATGTTTCCCTTCACTCAAAAACACATAAAATAGCATTTAATTTCAAAATTTACTCTCCATATCCAGCCATATGCAAGCATGCTGTGAACTAGCAATCCCCGTCTAAAATAAAACTGCAAAGTTGAGTTAATTCTCTTAAAATAAATAGGTAGCCTCTTTTTCTTAATGTTTTTTTTTTTTAGTTTATTCAGTTCCTCAATTCAAGCCTTAAAAGTTTCCTTTTAAAAAATTAGGAAAACACATTTCTTGGTTTTATTAGAAAAAAGTCCCTCAATATTTTTCTATACAAAACACTGAACCACAATTTCTTTAATGAAATATAACACACACTATTTTTAAATATCACCTTAATTTTTTGATGAAAAAATTACAAGATCCATGATTCAGTTTTTACAGTGTAGCTAAATCAGCATCCAGATTTACATTCACTGTTAAATAGAATGATAATAGTGTATTGTTTTATAGCATTGTAAGGTCCACGCACTCGGTCCAAGGAAGGTATTAAATTTAGGTTAAACTCAAATCTGACTCCATTTAATGATCTAATCTGACTCCATTTTATTATGTCCTCGAATTTAGGTTGAAAGGCAAATTGGTTGTTTTGTTTTGTCTGTCTCTAAGTATTATATTCTTACATTTGATTATTCTATTTATTCTATAATATTATTGTACCCGTTCATTTGGGTCCTTATGGTTCACTCAAAGATATCGCTTTGGCCTTAACGTATCTTACAGTCACATTCTCGTCAGTTTTTGGTTAGACAGAGGTAATTGGCTAGTAATTACACGGCCACTCCTATGCTTGCTCATTCTAAAAGTACTTTTATTTAGCCCCCATAGATTTGTATACACTTGAATAAAGCAACATTAGTCACGACCACTACTATAGATATGAGCCGACCAACATTACTATCCCTGATAGTAGCTTTGGTATGGTCATGCCACGGTTTTCCATGTACACTTAGATAGAGTAACATTAAAATAAACAGAGGTTAGGCTCACCCTATTTAGGTTGGTCGAACAACATCCAGTTGACCTAAACTGATATTCCCTATAAGCCCTAACAATCTAAGTACAATTTTAAACTAATACCAAGTGTTAGCCAGATCGCTAAAGATAAAATTGGTGTGCTCTATGCTCCATCAACTGAATTTTAGTCCGTTACTAACCTGATACAGGAAATGCGGTAACAAAGGATACAGCGTAATCTACTAGAGTCAATAATTAAAGAGTAAAACAGAATAGAATCAAATGTAGCAATTTATTATCAGTCAGGTAAATATGTATTATGCCAATTCAAGTTATAAAATCAATACAAGACATCAAATTCTCAAGGGATAAATCTAAGAGTAAAGGATGCATACCTGACTTCAGGAAAATCAGAATCAGAATCAGAAAGAGCTTTACTGCCAAGTATGCTTACGCATACAAGGAATTTGTTTTTAGTGGCATAAGCTTCCAGTACACAAAAAACTAACCCCCCAAAAAACTACAAATTGCAAATAAATAAATTGTATGAACACAGTTGTGCTATAGATGACAATGGAATAGAATAGAGTAAAATGCAGAGATGTACTTGGATGGAGGGGTACAAATAAATATAAAAATATTGCACATTTTTTGCATAAGTGGGGAACATTTAACTGTACATGAGGTAGATTGCCTGGGGGAAGAAAACTGTTCTTGTGCCTGACTGTCCTGGTATTTGCGGCTCTGAAGCGGCCGGCCAGATGGCAAAAAGTTCAAAAAGGGGGTAACTTGGATGAGAGGGATCCAGAGTGATTTTCTGAGCCGTTTTTTTTCACTCACTCTGGATGTATACAGTTCTTTAAGGGTGGGCAGGAGAGCACCAATAATTCTTTTCAGCAGTCCGAAACCTTGTTCTCTGTAGTCTTCTGATATTTGATTTTGTAGCTGAACTAAACCAGACAGTTATTGAAGTGCACTGGACAGACTCAATGACGGCTGAGTAGAACTGTTTCAGCAGCTCCTGTGGCAGGTTTAAACTTCCTCAGCTGGTGAAGGAAGTACAACCTTTGTTGGGCCTTTTTAACAATGGAGTCAATGTGATTGTCCCACTTCAGGTCCTGAGAGATGGTGGTTCCCAGGAATCTGAATGACTCCACTGCAGCCACAGTGCTGTTCATGATGGTGAGTGGGAGGGTGCAGGGGGGTTTTTTCCTGAAGTCCACAATCATCTCCACTGTTTTGAGAGTGTTCAGCTCCAGCAGAGTAAGGATCATACTGACAGACAGAGATCTACTGACAGACAGAGTAAGGATCAGGTCACCGTCCTGGATTAGCCACAGGCAGGGATTAAACAAGTCACAATCTTCTTTCAGAGCATATCAGTGGTAAGAGAACAGGTCTTTGGTGTAGAGGGAGAAGAGCAGTGGGGAGAGAACACATCCCTGAGGGGCACCAGTGTTGGTGGAGCGGCTGTTTGACATGAATTCCCTAGTCTCACTAGCTGTTGCCTATCTGTCAGAAAGCTGGTGATCCACTGACAGATAGAGCTAGGAACCGAGAGCTGGGTCCGTTGGGTCTGGAGGGCTGTTGGGATGATGGTGTTGAAAGCCGAACTAAAGTCCACAAACAGGATCCTCACATAAGTCCCTGTTTTGTCCAGATGTTGCATGATGAAGTGTAATCCCAAGTTGACTGCATCATCCACGGACCTGTTTGCTCGGTAAGCAAACTGCAGGTGGTCCAGTAACGGTCCAGTGATGTCCTTCAAATATAAGCCAAAACCAGTTTTTCAAATGACTTCATGACGACAGACGTTAGAGCCACAGGTCTGTAGTCATTAAGTCCTGTTATCTTGGGTTTCTTTGTTGGAACGGGGGATGATGGTGGAGCGTTTGAAGCAGGACGGCACTTCACACAACTCCAGAGATCTGTTGAAGATCTGTGTAAAGATGGGGGCCAGTTGGTCAGCACAGGTTCTCAGACAGGCTGGTGTAACACCATCTGGGCCTGGTGCTTTTCTTCTTTTGTTATTCCTGAAGACCTGGCGCACATCGTTTTCACTGATTTGAAGAGCAGGAGGGGGGAGAGAGGGGTATTGATGGAGGTGTTAACGGTTGTGTAGAGAGATGATCAGAATGGATGTGGGGTGTTTCAAATCTACAATAAAACTCATTCAGCTCGTTAGCAAGTCGTTGATTAGCCTCAGTGCAGGGGGATGGTGTCTTGTAGTTGGTAATGGCTCCTCAGGCCTTTCCATACTGAAGTTGAGTCATTGGAAGTAAACTGGTCTTCCAACTTTTTAGAGTAGGTCCTTTTAGCCGCTCTAATCTCTTTGTTCAGTGTGTTTCTGGCCTGATTATACAAGACTCTGTCCCCATTTCTGTAGGCATCCTCTTTGGCCTGACGAAGATGTCTGAGTTTTTGCTATAAACCATGGCTTATCGTTGTTGAATGTTAAATAAGTTCTGGTAGGAATACATATATCCTCACAAAAACTAATATAGGATGTTACGGTCTCTGTGAGTTCGTCCAGATTGGTGGTAGCAGCTTTCAAAAACACTCCAATCAGTGAGGTCGAAACAAGCTTGTAAATCCTGCTCTGTTTCGTTGGTCCATTTCTTTACAGTCTTTACTACAGGTTTAGCAGATTTAAATTTCTGCCTGTAGGTTGGAATAAGAAATGAACCAGACAGTGATCAGACAGTCCCAAAGCTGCTCGTGGAACAGAGTGATATGCATCCTTTATTGTGGTGTAACAGTGAGCCAATATATTACTGTCTCTTGTGGGACATGTAACATGCTGTCTGTATTTTGCAGTTCACGGGAGAGATTGGCTTTATTAAAGTCCCCAAGAATGATTAAAAACAGAGTCTGGGTGTTGTTGTTCTGTCTCTCCGTGATCTGGTCAGCGAGTTTCTGTAAAGCCAGGCTTACCTGCGCTTGCGGAGGGATGTAAACACTCACCAGAGATGAACGAGTGGAAACTCCCGTGGCGAATAGAATGGCTTGCAGTTGACAAAAGCTCTTCTAGATCTGAACAGCACATCTTCTTTAACACAGTTACATCTGTTGCACCACCGTTCATTGATATAAAAGCATGTCCCGTCGCCACACACGATTTCCCCGTTGATTCTGCTTCGCGGTCAGCTCTGAACAGCTGAAAGCCCGGCAGATGGAACGCGCTGTCCGGTATGGTGTCATTGAGCCAGGTTTCCGTGAAAAAATCTACAGAGCAGCAGAGTGTGATAAATCCTTATTTAGTCCGGGAAAGCAGAAGGAGTTCATCCATTTTTTTGGGTAGAGAGCGGAGATTTGCCAGATGGATGCTAGGCAACAGCGTTCGAAATCCGCGCTTCCTGAGTCTAACGAGCGCACCAGCTCGCTTTCCCCCCATTGCACTTTTTGAAGCGTTTGATCAGCGCCGCTGCTCCACCGACAACAACGTTCAGTAAAAACGTCCGAACAATTGAAATCCGGTAAAAGATTTTGTGGTGTGTTCTGCCGAATGTTCAGCAGTTCATCCGGGTGAAACTGATCGTGTTTGACAAACAAAAAACAGGAAAAACGAACAAAAACAGTACAAACGCTGGAGAGCCAAGCACTGAAGCAGCCGCCTTATTCACATGGTGTTTCTCGATTGCCATACATAGTACATAGTATGGAGTGCAGAGACACACACACACACTCATGGCTTTTCTGGCTACAGAATCGTCCTGATCCTCTTGCAACATTTCCCTAAGTATCTCAAACCAAGACAAACATCACCAGAAACTAACAATTGGAATTTGCATTAACTCAGGTCCCAAACCTGGGTGGTTTACACAACTCAATGGTGAACAGGAGGTAATTTACATGGAGGACCCTGGGAAAGGGCACTCCCATTACAGTAATCAAAATATCTCTTAACTCTTAGGATCTGTACTATCTTTTAGTCTACTTTTGTAAGATTGAGACCATTGTACCGGTCTCCCTGAGACAATTCAAATGACACCAAACATGACTGTAAATATCACTTGCATTAATGTAGACCATTATATTCTACTACTGACCATTCTGAGTGAGCTGGTTGAAGGAAGAAAGGGGATGAGGAGGAACTGTTGCATATGTGAGAGAGGCGTTTCCTGCAATTTTTCTCTCAGTGAGATGTTGGAACAGATGTCTGTATGTTAATGCACTGTGTGTCTATTGTATGTCTTAGAAGATCAGAGTGTCCGTGAGATTCTGTAATTCTTACAGCATCTTGCCAGGAATACTGGTAACTTTACAACATTATAAACAAAACAAAGATTCTGCATAGGGTCGATTACTTTTAATCCACTTAACCCATTTGTGCCCAATTTTTTCTGAATGGTTTCATGCATATAGTCATGTTAGTAGTGTCCTATGGGAACATGTTCTGCATTTATTTCCCCCAGGTTTTAGTTTATTTTCTTGAAAAATTGTATTAGAATGTGCGGCTGTCACGGATGCACCAGGTCCTTCCACACACACTACTCATATCCCCCGATCACAATCACCGGACTTTTGACCTGTCGCCCTCTCATTATCTCTGTTCTATATAAATCAGCCACAGACACACACTCTCTGTCCGGTCTCGTCTAAGCGAACTACATTTTGAACTATTGTGGACTAAACCTGACTCTCTTTTTATTTAATAGATTTCTCATCTTCATCTTCAGTGGAGTTTTGGATTTCGGAGTGTGTCTGTGTACCTGTGGTTTCCCTACGAGCTTCAATTTATCTGCCGTTGACTCTTTGCCATTTCAATAAACTGTTCCATTTAACCTTGAAACGGTCTCCGTCATCTTCTGTCCCCTGACAGCAGCAACAATAGCTGCCGGTGGACAAATATGTTGTATTCACCCCCTTCAGTGTAAAATTTGAATAGGAGAAGAGTATTTATGAGTAATTACTCTTTTTATGAGTAAGAGTAATTATGCATAAAAAAATCATAATTATGCATAATTATGCATAAGAATCGTATAATTATAATCTCTTGAATATGAAAACACAATAAATCTGTTATAATCTCTTGAATATGAAAACACAATAAATCTGTTTGTCTTAAAATGGTGGAACATAGTGGAGAACAAACAAAGAGCAGCCATTGAGGGTGACCCAACAGGGTATTGTGTATCAATAAGTTAAATAAAAATAAATAAATAGAATTAAGAAAATATTAGATTAATATAATAAAAAGAGTATACCAGAAAGAAAATTATGCATTTAATTACGTTTTCGTATAAGTAGCTCAAAATATCTTCTTTTGTGCTCAACAGAAGAAAGAAACTCATAGGTTTGCAACTTGAAGATAACACAGTGATGGCACAATTCTCATTTGGGTGAACTTTCCCTCATTTAAGCAGTTTTCGTATAAGTAGCCTACAAGGACTACTGCAGTGAAGGTACACATAGTTTTATAAATTCACATAATACATATTTGCATACTATACTTTGTGATATAAATATGTAAAATATCACATATTTTATGAATAGGCACATTTTGATTAGGTCAAATGGATTAACCCTGACAAAAGTCCTTGATATTCATGAAATTAATGATATTCTTTTTAAAATATATGATTATTTAAATAATTATTATGTGTAGGCTACACCCATGTTTGTGTGTGTATTTATTTACTTATTATTGAACATGCAGGTATTTTCATTCTTAGAAGTATGTTAGTTAAATGAAAATAAATAAATAAAAATAAACAGAATGAAGAAAATATAATTACATCTATATAATAAAAAATGGTATACCTGACAAGAAAATTTTGCTTTTTTTTTTTAGGCCCATATATTTTATAAAATATATAAAATCGCACCTTTGTAAGATATCAGTCACCATTTGAAACTACACAGTGTGTGTGTGTGTGTGTGTGTGTGTGTGTGTGTGTGTGTGTGGTGTGTGTGTGTGGTGTGTATTTTTGTAGTTTTTTTCATGTGTATCCTTACATTATTCAAGTAAGCCCCAAGCCTCCAATACCTGCATTTAAAGTTGAAATCCGACAAAGGAGGCAGCAAACCAGTGTAACTTATTTGGCCTTGGTCTTGGCTCAGCCTGAGGGTACATCACCGTATCCTCCATTATGACGTAAAACATAAAAACAAAAAATGAGCAATTCTGGCTCCACCTATCCTGGAAGGATGTCCCTCTCGTCAGCTCCCCTCTCTCACCATTGCTATTCGACAGAGCGCTAATCTGGTACCTGCAAAGGCGGAGCATCCTTTGTGCACTTCGGAGGTTTCTTTGTGCACTTGGCCTTTGAAATATGCGCACTTAATTTTTGGAGACAGCTAATATTCTTTCCAAGGATTGTTTTTTTTGGGGGGGTGGGGGGGTTATAGGGATCTGTCCATAGAGGGAAAAAAATCGGGCCGAGTCCTGAGGGCCAGGCCTCCTGAACTACCTGCTCAGGCCCATGGGTCCTAACGGAATGGGTACTGCTCTGGAGGCCCACCTGTCCCATGTAGATCTGTCCTGAGGGGCCTTATATTTGACAAAAGCAATTATCATTTCATTTGGTATGTATTTTGAGGCACTACAAATGTGCTTATCACTTATCAATAATCCAGCAATGTTTATTAATATGAAATTGTAATAAAATAGGTAAATAATTCTCCACACCTGTATTAATTGATGCAATCATATCCCCCACATGAAACAAAACAGAGAGACACACATAATGTACAGTATAATACAATAATAATAATAATAATCGCTCATTGGGCCTGAACATGGGAAAGAAGTGATGTATGATCCATAAGAACCATAAGAATGATAAGAAGTTAAAGATGGAGGAAAAATGACAAGTTAGATAAAAATGATATTTATGATGATGAGACAGATGGATGCTGGATCCGACCCATATGGAAAGCAGTACTGAATTTTGACTTTTGAGGTTACGGCTGTGTAATCTGTAATTGATAATGATGCTAAAAAAGGCTGCAATGCAATAATGACACAACTTTTTTGATTCAATTATAAACTAAAGGTACAAAGGAAATATGTACAATATTTGTGATTCAATTATAAACTAAACAGTGTAGGTGATTAAAATTTAAACTGATTTTTTGTAATAAATGTATATGAGGCAATACTTATAATGCCAGTTTATGATCTTAAGTAAGTTTACTTAGAGCATGTAAATGTTTTTATCATACATGTATTGAAAAATACCTAATGTGATGCTAAAAACTAACAAAATTTCTATTATTCTATTTTATACAACTCAAATGAAGTTCTATTTCTCTTCTCACCAGACGGTGGTGCTTGCTACTTTCTTATTTAATTGGTTAACTCTGGTTTGCTTGAATCCAGTGTATTTGGCCTCAGAAGACTCCTTGCTTGCTGTCTATAGTACAATGAAACAATTGCTTATAAAGGTCTGATGTTTCTGAAGATAATGTAAAAACATTAAAAAAAGATTGTAATGAAACTAATAGTCCATTTTTTAAATAAACCATCAAATATATGTCTTATAGCCTTTGAAGATTCTTAAAAATAGGGTACATAACAAATTTAATTAAGATTTTAAAGCCCCCATCTGCATATCAAGAAACAGTCAATCTGAGCTTCAACTGCATGGGTCACATTAATCCCATTATTATCAGCACTACTTATCAATATACTTCCATTTTTATTTTGTTTTTGTACATTGTTGATGTAACTGGTGATAAAACAGAAGAATAAACTAGAATGTACCTGCGATGAATGTCTAATGGTCCACTGAGTGGTTGCCAGATGGTTACTTAAGTTATTGCTGCAAGTCAAATGTCTCTTTGATATTTCGGTCCCCTGCTGCATTATATTTCTATTTTTAAACTTTGTTTTTTTATTGCTCAAGTACAAGCAGTAGTAAAATGATATCCTGCCTTACCAAACAGGCTCGCAAACACCACTAATTGTGATTTATCGTTACTAGAATTTTACATTGTAGCTCATGAAATTAATTGTCTGGTGTGTGATTATTAAACAAATGTTTTTATTGATTTGCAATGAAACCAGAACCTGATTCTATTAGAGATACACTCTATAAATATGCTTTAAAAAATGAAAATAAAAAATAAAAAATTAAGTCGCAATTGAGTGGCGAGATGTCTGTCAGGTTGGAGGGGCATGTTAATCTATTCTCTGAATGAATGAGAGATGTGGAGATTATCTGACAGACTGCTGATCACACTGAACCAAAGACTCACAGCACACATGCACGGGGCGTCTGAATGGTTGATTCAGAAAAACTGTTGCATAAGTAGAACATGGAGATCAGGATCATCATACTGGACATGTCGTGTGTGTGAATAGTGAGCTGCTGAAAGGTTATATGTGCATAAATAAAATTCATTGTTATGACTATTATTTTGCTTTATCCAAGTTTTAGTTAAACTTTTTAAAAATTCATGCCATGACTTGAAAGATAATTTGTGCAACATTTATCAGTATTTTGCAATTCACAAGGCATGTTCTTTCTTTTTAAAAACAAATACATCAAATATAGTTTTTAACTGCCATATGTAAAGTAATAAAAATAACCTATAAAATTATAATAAATATACAAATATAATAAAAAATAAAATATCAATATAAAAAAGTGAAACAGATATGGTCTTAGGCTTATGAATACATTAAAATGTATAAATAAATAAAGCAAAATAAAAACACAAAAAATAAAATCTGTATAAACACTAAATGTCTTATTTAATATTGCATGAACTATGGAAAACAAACTGGATTAATCTCATACATGTATCTGTACATGTGGATGTTGCATCCTGTTACTTTTTTAGGGGGCTGATGATGACAACTTGATTGTTTTGGAAAGAGGAAGGACCATCGTGTGCAGGTATAATCATCTTATGATGCTCAGAACTATATAAGAGCTGTTGGGAGAGTGTGTGTTGACAGAGAGCCTCAAACTGACCACCTCGACACACATAGAGGCACAGATAAAAGGCTAGCAGGTGAGTGCATCTGTTTAAGAACAGAACATATAGGATGGAAATGATTTGTAACGATTTTTGTTAGGCTTAAAGTTCCAGTTATACCTAATGCTTATACTGATTTAATATGAATTATATATGTTTGCGTGTATTGATATAAGTTGACCACAAAAATTATCTGTCACTTAAAAATGTCTGAATGAATGTCATTCAATGGCATGGAAAGAAAGAAAGATAGAACATGCACACCTATCAAGCAAAACATTTCACAATTACAGGTGTGTAATGATAAAAACAATAGATATATTGTTCAAAATTAAGACAAAATATATTATTTAACTTTTTGTTTGTTTGATGTTAGTGGAACATGTTCATAGTTAAAGGCTGTTCAATGACAATAGCTATAACTATAAAGCTGTAATGATGATTCTAATCCTATAAGAATAGCAACTTCACATTACAGATATAACGATAACAGCACAGGGGAATGTATTTGCTGGAATTACTTTCAGAGCGATTTTTTCCAGCTGATGAACGATGAAAAAATTGAGAGCCAGTCAGAACCCTCTTTATTTAAATAGTATTTGAAGCTAAACAGAGCATGCCTTTGGTGTAGACGCTATATAGTTATTGTTATAGTTGTCTTCTTGGTGTGAACGGGTCTTTAATGTGATGAACTACATCTTTGAACCTGAACAGAATCGACTTCATTCATCTACTAAAAATCACCAAAACAACAGTTGATTAAAAACATTAAGCAAAAATGAAGAAAAATTTAGTGAAGAGGAAAAATGCTGCAGTATTAGAGACGCAGTTAGATGCTAGCTTTGATATGTTTGCATTTAATGCAAGACATTCAGATATTTTAAGCATGTCTTAAGTGTCCAGATCTGTTATAGGGCCACTGTCTCAACTGTGACAGAGAAACTATTGTCATGCAAGTGATGTTTTGAACACATTTCCTGTACTGCTGCACAGTAAACAAGCAATGAACTCTTGTGGGTTTGAGCTGATGAAGGAAAGAGTTTGACTTCAAGCACGTTCTGCTGATTGTGCTGACCTTCATCTAATCAGATTAACTGGGAGAAACCCTCTGGACAGCAGATTAGAGGGGGGCTTGATCAATTTAAATGGGATTAAAGGAACCTCCTTCATTATCATATGTCTGCACACTGGGATTTAATTATTATTTATGCAATATATTCCATTGCATTTTCACCTAATGATTAACACAAGATTAGCAGTCTCATCCCCACAATCTCTTACAGTATCATCATCAGTTTCAGCGTGCAGTGCTTGCTATTGGTTTTCTGTCTTGTGAATATGGATACCTCCAAGCCTAAAGCGAGCAGCAAGGTAGCCACACGGGCCACAGCACCCGCAGTCCCAAAAAGGGTCCGCGCCCAAGTTCAAACAGAGGTCAACACGACAGTTCAAGAGCAAGCCGCCCAAAAAGGGTATCATTGGGTACAAATACTTTTAATATTTATTTATTTATTTATTTATTGGATCTTATGTGGATTTGCATGTTGTATCTGTGTTAATATTAATGTTATCATTCAGACTTTGGTGAAGATATTCCTGGAATGGAGGGATTGGGAACTGGTATGGTACAATTTGGAGTCAAAAATATTATTATATATAATAAATATTACTTTTGACATTATGTGTTAATCATATTTTTTCTCTTTCACGACTTTAATGTAATCTGTCCATGGAGGCGTTCAGTCACCTAGAGTTACATGAGCTGGCCCAGTATGGGCCCAATTATTATATGAGGTCACACTTCCTGTTCCCACATCCCACTGAACGACATCCTGCACCTTAAGACATCTTTTAAATATTAATATTCATTTAGGCTATAGCAATATCTTTGGTAGAAGTTTGGTTAGTCACTTATGTACAGCTTGAAACAGCATTTAATAAATCAGCATTAATGAACTGGATGTTAGATAATCTACCTCTTCAAACAGATTTCCTGTAGATCTGGATTAATTCTGTCGCCCAATACTAATTCCAGATAGCATTTTCCTTCTTCTTCTTCTCTTTTTTTTTTTTTTTTACTTAATTATCTTATGTATTATAGTGTTGTCATATTGACATGTAATGAGCATTTTAGGTGTCACTTCTTGCTTTTATAACAACTTTTACTTTGATATTATCCTGCAAACATCACATCGTAATAGCTATAGCATCATCAGTTGTGGATCTTTTTTTTTTTTTTTTTTGCAATGGATGTTTATGGTTTCATTTTGTCAAGTTGCAAAAGTTCAAAATGAGTTTTTGGGTTCTGTGGGGTCTCGGTGTCTGCCCATAGTGCGAGTACAGGGAGCAGCTCTCTGTGAGAGACCCGGCCCAGTTTATTGGCCTTATGATGCTGGAGAACCAGACAATACGAGTCTGACTCATTGCTGGCAGCAACTTTGGACATAAAATAAAATAAATTAATAATTATTAATTTTCTACTTTTTCCTTTCGACTGTCTGTCTGAGTGCTTCCTCAACCTCTGGTCAAATACAAACTGAAACATTATGCAGTCTGTAAACTTTAAAGTAAGATGTGGTTTTCATACCTGTTTTTGAACACAACGCAAACACTTAGTGACTCTTAAAATATCCCAGGGCCATTGCATTAGATAAAATATTATCAAGCTAAGCGTTCTTTGCAATTCAGTATATTAACATTTGCGTTAAATGTTTTTGTAACGGAGGCCAGCTGGGTAAGAGCTGCGCAGTAAACCTCATTTCCCTTGATCTCAAGTGGTACACTAGTGACTGACGCTAGAGGCTGTGGTCTTTAGCCTCCTTGTTAGTGTGCCCATCTCCTATGCCGGCTACCAGGGTTCGAGTCCCACTCAGAGTGGGTGCGAGTAGGACCCAGCGAGGTTACATTGTGCCGTGACCCAGATGTGAGTGAGGTTTAGAGGGGTGAGTGTAAAGGAGGCCTAGCTGGTAGGAGCAGTGCAGGTAAACCTCACTACCAGCTGATCTCAAGAGGTGCACTAGCGACTGACATTAGAGGTTGTGGTCTTTAGTGTCCTTGTTAGTGCGCCTGTCTCCCATGCCAGTGACCCGGGTTGAGTCCCGCCTCGGGTGGATGTGAGTAGGACCCCATGGGAGTTAAATTTAGTTATTGAGGCCATTCACACAAAACGTGTTTTTGCTTTTTTTTTGCGTTAGTTTTGCCAGTAACGAAACTCAGTCCTCAAGATGGCGATGGAGTTACATTCAAATGTCTGTGTTATTAAACTGAATGTGTCGATGCTCAGGTAAGTTACGATAAACATTACCGGTGGAATAACATAATGTTTGACGATGTGACTGACTAACTTTTTAATGTAATATAAGTTTTTTTATGTCAGGTTTTTCATTCTTAATATTTCAGTATCTCATCGGTTCTTTTGTAACTAAAGAAATAGCTGTGTTGTTTATGTTTGCGCATGCGCTCAATCGCGATCTACTGTAGCACAAACGTTGCATGCACCTGCTGTTTTCTTCAAAAACATTAGCGAGCTTTTGGCTAGCCTTGGTTATAGAATCATAAATTTATGATTATTTTTATTAAATCAAACCACACGTAAACACATTTTAAAATGATTATATTGCACAAAATAAACATGAAACTCTTCAAGTACCCATCAGATACTTTTACACTTAGGCCTACATTTAATGTTAACTACTGATATGTTAACTTTTTTCCAGATTTTTTGCAAACAGTTTTCATCATGACATAAGTTGACCTGTACTGTTCAATATTGCACTCCTTGTGTTGCATTATAAAATGCAGTTTGCGAGTATTTTACTTTTGACCAAATTGACACAATAAGAATAGATATTTCATGAAAACATTTACAAACAATGAAAACCAATTAATTCTTGTAATGGCTTTAAAATTTTAACATGCTATCATGAAAAAATCCTTGTAATGCCTTAAAATTTTACATGCTATCATGAAATTCTTAGACTGTTTTATCTCCAGAATAAACAATTTAACATCTCCAGATGTCAAATGCAATGAATTCAATTAAATACAGGCTGGTTCATATTCCCCATGGCACAATATCCTGTTACTGAAAACATCTGAAATCCATTCATTGCACTGATTGTAAGTACACAGCATGCTGAGCTCTGCTCCACCGTATCTTCTGCAGCAGACGGTCCGTTATGAACATAGTGAGTATCTGGACCCCCAGCAGGAATGATGACTACCATAACAATCACTCCACTGTGCTGATTAATCCAGCGTGAGATACTTCCCAGACAGCCGCCCAGGAAGATCACGCTCTGGGCCGAGAACTCGTCCAGCTGTTGGGCGCCCACCTCCACACTGGCTGTTTCCCACACTGTCCCATTCTCTAGGGGGTCCTATGCAACATGATGGGGGGCACTCCGCATGCCGGGACCCCTGGAGCTGAACAGTTGAAATACCTGTGCCAGAGAAATGCTTACAGGTGAAACACAATCAGATGCATTGGGCAACATTTTTTATATTTTTCTGAAGGAATTTGTGGGTAGTGCATAACTGATAGTGTTAGGGTGCATGCTTAGACATTGCTACTTTCAATGGTTGCTAAGGGGATCTGACTGATGTTTGGCATGTTTGTTTTGTGGTTTCTATGTGTTTGTTTACTAGCTGAAGCCAAAAGACTTCATGCGAAAACTTGCTGTCAAGTGTTTTTAGTGCATGCAGGATCAAAAATGCACTAAGTCTTATTACAGAATTTCCATCCCACTGTTGTTTAATAACCCATGTCCTCAGATATTCTGGTCTCTAGATAAAGCTCAGAGCTCAGGTCCTTCCTTCAGTGTAAGTCCATAGGATTCCTACAGGTTTTTTTTTTTCTTCTTTTTTTTTTTTGAAATCCAACAGGTGTCAAGTGTTAATACTTGCTAAACCTATGCATTAAGACAGGGATTCCCAAACTTATAGTCCAGCCGAAACCCTTTTGTTTTGATGATAATAATAGTGATAATAGTACTTACTGCTAATATAATAATAATAATGATAATATTTATGATAATATCATCATGTTATTGGTAATTTCATTAATAATAATAATAATTATTTGTATTGTTATTATTATTTGAATTGAAATACAAAAAATAAACTAAAATATGAAAATTAAAAACAAAAATAAAAAAAAAAAATAAAGTATAAAACTTAACTTAAATTTCTAAAATAATATCTTGAATTCAATTATTATTATTAGATGATAAAACATATGATAAAACATTTATTAATAATTCCAAATAGTTTTTATCAAACACTTCTTGCTGCTCTCAGTGCCATTTTCACAACAATTTGATGTTAAATAGTGTATTACAGATAATGTTACCCCAAACTCATATCATCGGTTGAACAAGAAGATGCTACTGTATGTTTGCTCAAATATGACCTAAAATATTTTCTTGAATTACCCACTGAGATTTTAATAAGAGAGGTTAAGAGATTGTTAAACAATAGATTTAAGAGATTTTAAAAACAGAAGTTAATAATGCAATAATTTAACAAGACATTTGCATGTTCACAGTTTTCCGATGCCTGACCATGCAAGTGAACAAATAATATATTATTTCAGTTTTTTTTTTTTTTTTTTTTTTTTTTATTTCAGTTTTTTTTTTTTTTTTTTTTTTTTTTTTACATTTTTATGATTTAATCAATTAATTTTCATCAAACACCCACAGTCAGTTCCTTCAAGAACCCTTCAATTTGGGAAACCCTGTGTTAAGATGTTACAGGAGAAAGTGTGCTAAAATAGAAAAAATGGACACACCCTCACCTTTAAATTCAGTCGAATAGAGCCATTATTTGTCTATAATGAGTAACTGTAAATTGGGATTGCAAAATGAGGATGATGGTGTAATAAAATGAAACATAATTGGAAAGCCCAAAAAGGGACAATTATACGAAAAGTCTGAAAAGGATCAAAACCAACAAGCAGGCCAAACTATGATTCCAGATCCCACTGGAAAGCATTAAATACTGGAGAGGCTCTACATTACAAAATTAGGTTGTATAATCCATTGTATTTAACTTTGGGACTACTTTCAGTGTTGGAAACCCATGAAGTTACTCATGATGTCACCCCTGCTCTGGCTTGATTTCCACTCACACATTGATTCCCCAGTCTCTGTAGGTATCGGCCCCGCAGCACTGCAGGCCCGTCTGGATCTCATCAATGATGAACCTCAGGTCCAGGTCGTCCTGGTACCAGTGCACCATTGCGGCCAACATGCCTGAACGCAAGTAATTCTCGATCTGCCCTTGCAGGCTGTACAACACGACCACCGCCGCCAGAACCTGAACCACCAAAAGGACCAGGACAAAGGCTGAGAAAGTCCGAAGAAGACACATGTTCTTCCGCAGTGCCCCCTACGCATCCCATTCAGGCTCAGCATGGGCAAGAATGAGGCCCAGGAACATGAAGAGCACAGCATGGGGTCCGTCCCCGATACCGCTGATTCTTCTCCTGAGCGAAGGACTCTTTGTTGATCATAAGCCCCAGAGGCCGATGACTAGTGAGACCAGACCAAGAACAGTGAAAGAGCAGGTTGCTCGTGATCAGGAGATACTTGAGAATATAGTCCGCCTCCCAGCTGGAGCTGAGAGGCTCGTGAGCGAAGAGACGTTCCTTGATGAAGCTCTGGTCGACTCTTCATGGCTGGATAAAGTTGAGCTCGTCTGACTTCCTGAACTGTCGTGTGTTGCCAGATACGAGACAGCTGAGGTACCTCCTGCATTATTTACATCCCCCTTAATGGTATAAGTAGAAAGTTAATGAATTTGGTCAGTTGAAAACCCCAAGAGCCAGATTCACTAAATAATTTCAGGGAACCAATAATAACAATAATAACACCACAACAACAATAATAATAATAATAATATAATAATAAATAATAATAATAATAATAATAATAATAATACAATTAAATAAAATATTAAATAAAATATTAGGATTAAAAAATAGAACTGTTACCTTCACAAATAACTGAAACCCTAAAATATATAAAAATCTAAATAGAAATGCTGTATTTAAAATAATATTAGTAATACCTAGTAGGGTAGTAATAGTAGCAGTAGTAATAATAATAATAATTATTATTATGATTAATATTATTATAAAAACACAGATAATTACAAAAAAGACTAAAAATAATGGTTACAAAACTATAATATTATTATTATGATATTATTCAAGATAAAATAATGTATCATAATATGAATTATTAGTATAATTCATATTTATAATAATAATCATAGTAAATTATAAATAAATAATAAGACAATAAAAAAAAAAAAAATTAATGAGAATAGAAGTAGTAGTAAATGATGATGCGTAATAGTTTAATTAAACGCTCTTGCAACTGTCAGAATCATTAGCTAACACAAAAAACTACTCTGTTTGCCGCTCTGAATGGTTTGTACAGAAATCCTGCCGAACTGAACTTAAAGGGGACATTAAGATTACAATACTTTAAAAAAAAAAAGTGCAATCAACTGACAAATTTTCCCACTATAAAATTCAAAGAAAGTAAACAAATAAGAAACCACACTACCTTTGGTATAAGAGGCTTGTTTCTCTCTATTCTGGACCGTGATTCCTCCGCTCCCAGAAAAAGAGAAAAGTCTCCCAAAAGATGGAAAACGCCCCATACCTCCCAAATACCGGGAGTGGACCTCTTTCTGTGCTCCAGAATCCTCAGGGAGGGATGCTGGTCGACTGAAGAGAGTAGAGAGGACAGAAGTGAAGGCAGTGAATCACATTGCGAGTGGCCCATGGCACGGCATTCCATGCATCATGTGAGAGTCACACAGTAACTGAGGATTAGAGGGTCCAGGGTTTTGAAGCGGCCCTGAGGCTCAACCAACGGTGTGCAGCTCACATGAAAGAATAAAAGCATTAGCAAGATGCTCCACTGCTTCACCACTCAGACACAATAAAGCTCCAATCTAAGCATTAGTTTTATAGTCAGTTTTGTGGTTATTAACTAAAACATTTTAAAATGTTTTTCTTAACTTAAATTTAAAAATGAACAAATAAACAATATAAATAAATACAATATAACAATATTTTAAATAAATGAAATAAGGCATTTAATATAAATAAAACATAAATACAAATATTAAAAAAAATAAAATAACATTTAAAATTATAATTAGACAAATAAATATTTAACCTTAATAATATGACCAAATAATGCCTTCAATTAAATAACTCTAAAAACTAAATCTGTTAATTAAAGTAAATAGAATTCGTATTTAACATAATACATGAAATAAAGTACAAAACAAAATTAAAATAACATAAAAATAAATATAAACTAGTAATAAAATTAAATAAGAGGAAACACAGGAAACAGTTCAAATGAATTATCGTCATAAAAATAAGATTGCATTAAAGCAAAAAATCTGAAAATAATATTATGACTAGTTATTTTAAATACTTTAACATTTATTAGAAATATTGCTATCCTTCATAACTTGAAATAAATCTAAAAAGGGAATATTACTAAATTTGAAATACATGATGTGGGTGCAAACATAAATTGAAGATGCTAATGTTATAGAACTCTCTGACCTTGGCTGTATTAGGTAAAATAATACAGCTAAATCATTGCAAAATCCTTCACACAATGCGTATGTGCAAGCAAAAAATTACTTTATCAGCTAATTTTAAAAATGAAAATTTCCTAATATATCTTATAAATACTATAATGAATTAATGTTGTCTGAGGGTGTAAGCACCTATTTCTGTTTGTTCATACTGAAATAAGGAATACTATGAGATATGGCCAGTTTAGGAAAACATTTTCATAATAATAATATTATTATAATAATAATAATAATGTTGCTGATCGTTATTCACCCTGAAAATGTTAAATATTAACAATAATATGCTGTAAAAACATAGCTGCCATAAAAAAAAAAGTGTCTCCATTTGCACTTTTCGGATAGTCAGACCAGACAGGTCAATAACCAGAGATACAGTGGCGAAGGCAAGGCTGAGACCAGAACCAGGACAGGCACCGATCAGGGGAGATAGCAAACAATCACAGGGAACAGGCTCAATCCAAGTCAGGGCAGGAAGAGAAACAATCGATAAACGGTAAACAGGTCCAGGTCAAACCAATACGGCAGAATCAATAGTATAACAAAACGATAAGTAGTGACAGCCGGCAAATCAAGACTTCGCGGGTGTAGGAAGGCGTGGTGCTTATCTGTGTGTGTGTCTATTGGATGCAGGTGTGTGGGTGTAATAGTCCTGGGATGAGGCAGGATGGGAAAGGGAGTTTCATGGGTACAGTCAATTAGGTGAGAGTTTCCTCTGGTGGTGGGCGGATAGGCAGCACTTGGAGCCTAATTTGTAACAGAGCCCTCCCCTGCGAGCGGATCTGACGCGAGGGAAGCAAACGACGCCGGGGTCTACCACGAGGTCGAGAATGGGGACGGTTTTTTTCCGATGCGTACGATGGAAAAACTCCTCTGTGCCGAGTGTGGGGCGAGGATATCTCAGCTCTGACCAAGAACGCTCATACCGGTTCCGTACCCCTCCCAATCGGCAGATACTGGAGAGTGCCCAACCTGGCGGCCTGGAGAGTCAAGCAACTTGTGCACTCGCTAAGCCTAGCGCCGTCACCAGAAGAATGGGGGGGATTCTGCAGTCTGGCTCCTCCTACAGCTCGCTCCCGGACAACCAGCGGGTTTTAGAAGTGATACATGGATGGTGGAGAATACGTAATTAGTGGGCAGGTCTAAAACGGAACGAAACTGGAGTATTGTTTTTAGATTTTGAAGGGGGGGGGGGGGGGGGGGACCGAAAATACCTGGGACGAGTTTTTTCATGGCAGTATGAGGCGTAGATCTTTAGTGGAGAGCCAGACACATGCCCTGGGTGTATGCGGGGCTGAGGCGTTCTGTGCGTGAGCTGCTTGTTCTTGTTGCCTTACGCAGAAAGTAGTGGGTATAGCTGGTCCCAGAACCTCTCACTGCGTTGCAACAATCTGTGGACTGAGGGGCGGGTCGTGGGCTCGCCGCCAAGGGGAACAAGGGGGGTTGGTGTAACCCCAGCACGCATTTAAAGGGGGGTCTCCCCCGTGGCGGTTTCATGAGAGAATTATGTGCATATCTCCGCCCAAAAATAAGTACCCTGCTTCCAGTCCGCATGTCGTTGGTGGGCCCCCCCCCCCCCCCCCCAAAGGATCGAGGAAGCCGAATAATTTCCTGTGATTCAGGCGTTCAGTATGTCGTTGGACTGAGGATGGTAGCCAGATGTGAGGCTGATGTTCCCGTTCAGATTTTGAAGCAAGGCAGTTTTTTTTTTTTTTTTTTTCCGGAGGCAAGCACGGGAGCCTCCTTTGTAACAATTCTTTCTCTGGACATTTTGTCGATCTGTACAAATTGATAATCGCTCAGACAGAAAAACTGCTAGTCTGTTATTTTTGTGGAAATCTATGATTTCTTCTTTCATTTCTATGTTGATAAATGAAATGCACCTGTTAAATCTGGCGATGGGTTGAAAGTTGTGTGCCAATCCTGACACGTTAACCCATATTCAGTGGAGCAGGCTGTAAAAATCTATGAAAACATATGCATCACCTCAGCTCTGCAGTTGCTTTGATGCTGATTTAGAAGTACAGTATATCACTGGGAAGGTTTTAGATAATATATTAGACACTCTCTAAAGAGCAAGACACAATAAAAATTGTAAATTCAGTATATCTGACACTTAAGTTGTGTAAAGTTTATTATTTCTCTTGTTTCTTCTCATTTTCTGGCATTAAAAATGATTTCCATGAAAATGTATTGTTTGCTCCTCTACTTTTTTCACCAGCTTGCCACATTCCACCCCAGAAATATTCTTTG
Source organism: Cyprinus carpio (assembly GCF_018340385.1). Lineage (NCBI taxonomy): Eukaryota > Metazoa > Chordata > Actinopteri > Cypriniformes > Cyprinidae > Cyprinus > Cyprinus carpio. The sequence continues at coordinate 12,027,090 of NC_056574.1, read as the reverse complement.
ATTGCAGCATGCGAGTTTCCTATTTTTATTTATATATTTTCCAAAGATGGTGACTGAAAAATCAGGTTCAAATATTAAAAACACCTGCTACATCACTTACACCCATATAGAGTGAAAAACAGTGTCTAGTGAAACTGGTTATCATCATTGCTAATAAGAATCAATGAGTCACACTGAAAAAAATGATGTAATCACGCCACACTCTGTTTTCTCTATGTTGTTCTTGTTCTCCTAGAGATGTGGATTGTGCATTTATTTTAGGGTGACTGTACGTCCTCTTTTTCCCAGACGTGTCTAAATTGCCTAAAATGTCAAGGTTTTGGCTTTGTTTTCCTATTGTTTTCACCAAAAAATGTAAATTAGCCCATGAAGTACCCTCAAGGCCTCCTAGGTGTATATGACTTTCTTCTTTCAGAAAAAATCCAGTCATGTTGCAGTGCATCAGTCCAAAAGAAGTTAAATAAAGTGCATCCTTTCATAATAAAAAAGTGTCTCACATGGCTCTGGGGGGTGAACAAAGGCCTCCGACCTCATATGTCATCTGCCCAGAACTACTTCAGTGTGCAACTGTAAGGCACAAGCTAGATTAAAGTGATTATTACGTTTTGAATATGGATATTTTTCTTACAAAAACGCATCGATTCACTACAGAAGGCCTTTGTTCACCCCCCGGAGCCATGTGAGGCACTTTTTATTATGAATGGATGTGCTTTATTTCACTTCTGTTGGACTGATGCACTGCAACAACACCCGCTGAGTGCCATTAAACAGCTTGAAAGATCAAAGACAATTTTTAATATAACTCTGATTGGTTTCGTCTGAAAGAATGGACTTAATAACTAATGACATTTCTTTTTGAAACATTGTTGTACATGTCCAAAAATGTACAGTCACTATTCTTGTTTGGTGTGCCAAGAATAATAGTTTTTTTTTTATAACTTTTTTTTTTTTACAAAATTGATCACTATGATTTTTTCCCCCATAACAGATTTGAGCTTGAATACAAGTAGGAACAATGAACTACTGTTAAAGTCTTACTTCTGTTTGAACCATGTGGTCAACTTTATTATGTCACTGCCTTAAATATGACGTTTAAGACAGAGTCATTGTTTTTATATATATTTTAATTTTTATATTCTTTATATTGCATATTCTTTTATAATGTCACTGCCTTAATATGATGTTAGAAAGATCAAGTCATTGTTTTTATATATATTTTACATTTTTTATATTTTTATATGCTATATATTTTCAAATTTGTATATTTTAATTTCGGGGAACTTTTTATCATTTCAAATATATATAAACTAATTTTAAAATATATGTATAACCCATTGTTTTCAGATTTGCATTTTAGGACTGGCGTTACCATCACCGCTGCAGCTCTGTGTAACCAGAGAATGCCAGAAGGCGAGAAAGAGGGCGAGAAATCATTAAAAACAGAGCGAGTGGGACAGATTTTTCATTCTGGCACCAGGGGCTCAGTGTGGTGTCATTATTTCCATAAGTCCACGCTGGCCTGTTCTGCAAAACGTTTTCTGTGAAGCCTGTGCATTGGATCAGAGCTTATTGCTGTTGATTAGTCCAGGACTTGAGCCCAGATTCAGGATCCTGAGGTTCTGCTGGGTCAGAGGTGGAGAATTAACCTGCCTTCTGTTTTACCCTAATCATTTGGACAGTGGTCTGCAATTGCTGGGCAACATATTTGACTTCAACTACAATAGCAGATTGTTTTTGGAGTTTACGGATATCAGGCATTTTGAGGCAGAGCAGCCAAAGAAAAGGTGGTCTCCTTTAAAATGGAATAAGCATTAATCTCGTGCTTCCTTTCTATTCCCATTTGTGCTTCCTTTGTGGCTTTGTTGTCAGACTTTTTCATGTAAAAGTACATCCATGAGCTGTACTGATGCCTTTTACCCAGACAGGTTTGAGACCTCCGGGAGGAATTTGTAACCAGAATGTCCACAAGATAGCATAAGCCCATAACATTTGTAAGTGAATCTCATGAAAACATGTGCATGGCATTTTTCACCCCAACAATCTCAAGAAAATGCATGCATTTATGTTTGCATTTATTAATTAAGCATAAATGCTAGACTTCCATGAAACTATTTATGCATGCATGCTTTTTATTTATTTGTTTATTTATCCATGCATTTACTCATTTATTTGTTTATGCATGCATGCATCAAAGCATTTTTATTCCCATTCTCAATACTAATTGTGGTAAGATTCTTATTACTGTAACGTAGGAATTCAATTATATAATTTAATTGTATAATGTAAATATAATTTATATTTACATTATACAATTAAATTTATCCCTCTATACATTTGGTCACTGGCAAAACATTCACTAATATGTGGAAATATTTGCAATATATGTGCTTGCAAATTATTTGTAGTTTTCAAAGGATGTGCATTTTTCCTGCTTTTTCTTCACCACTATAATGCAATTTGAGCTCATCTATAACAATTAAAACTACACCGTTTTCATAAATCTCATTCTTGCGTTGCAGAAGTAGTGTGTTTTTGGGCATCCATTAATTTCCCAAATGCAATCAGACCAGAAGATGCTGATGTCTCCTGCATTCTCACACTGACCGGTTTCGACTGGATTAGCAGTGCCTGTTTCTTTATAGGGCATCTCTTTTCAACACAGGGAAATTCAACTCTACATCTCACTTTCTGTTTTATAAATGTCTCAGGTATGACCTTGGATGAATCTGAGGGGTTTGCAAGCCCCTGTTTATCATTTCATCTTCAATCATGTATCTTTTTTTATTTTATGTTTTGTATTTTTTTATTTTTAGGCTCATTGTGTGCACAAATATTTGTCTTTTAATAGTTATTTGGCCAGATTGATGAGATTAAAGTTTTTGTTTAGGGGAAAACCTGAAAGCTTAATTGCACTCTTGTTCAGTTTATGTAATTTGTAATAGCTTTGGGATATGTGGATGCCGCTGTGATGGCTATATGTGTTCTGCATCATGAATCTTAGTCTCTTTTCTGGTCCATATGTAGCAAAGTTAATTTTATCTGTCCATAACACTTTACTCATCCAGCCAAAATGACTCAATCACTGAAACTTCTCTGAAGCGTTTGAGGATATTTACATGTGTTTGACCTTTCAGTCAAGAGGAGACAGTATTAATGTATTTTAAGATTATCATTCCTCATGCATATTGTTATTCCAGCCCAAACTTAGAAAGAAATCTCTGGAGAAAAAAAACTGCCATGAACTTGTAACTTATTTACAGACCAGAATATCAGAAAGACTTGTTCATGGTGGGCTTTGTTCAGTAAATAACCTATGGAACCCTGTTTCCGCCCCAGGATAAAAAAAAAAAAAAAAAAAAAAAAAAAAGATAATTTAAACTATTTATCTCACAATTCTGGCTTTTTTTTCTCACAAATCAGTGAAAAAGTCATGATTGCAGTTAAACTCAGAATTGTGAGACATAAGTTTAAAGCGTAGCAGCGTTTTGGCGAATTTAGTCCTATTTGAAGTTATCCTAATAAGAGCGTAGCAGCGTTTTGGCGAGGAGTAGAATTTTTCAAAGCATATTTCACAAATTAATTGTATTCTGAAGCACAGTATGAAGACCAAAGGGAATGACCCTTTCAGCCACCGCATGAAATTTGGTCGTTACAAAACTGACATTTCTAGAAAATAGCAGCTTTACAATGACACTACTGTACTTCATTCAAGTCCCCCAAAAATGGCTGGTCATCCACGTAAGACAAATGCATGACAGGACAGGATAATGCAGAGACTCTCAAAGGAGAATCAGTTCAACACTGCAGCTGGAATTACTCACCAGTTCAGCGATGGACAGGGAATGTTTAAGAAAAGTTAAACTAAAAGCGCACTCTGCTGTGTCCAAGCCTCTCATCAGCAGAAAGAATCAAAAGGCTAGACTCACATTTTCTGAGGAGTATGATGTGTGGACAGAAGAGAACTGGTCCAAAGTTCACTTTAGTGATGAGAGCAAGTTTAGTTTATTTGGGTCCGATGGGAAACATTTTGTGCGGCGTCAAACTGGGGAAATACTGAAGTTAAGTGTGTAAAGTCAGTGAAAGGTGGAGG